>NW_024870696.1:15425000-15665000 GCF_019054845.1 Dipodomys spectabilis
TCTCCAATTAACTAGCAAAAAGCCATCCTGGAAGCATGGCTCAAGTGGTAGTTTGCCAACAAGGAAGTTAAGCAAAAGAATTCAAACCTTAGTATCAGCAAAACGACAACAAAGATAATTACATTTTAGGTAGGTAGAATTTTAGAAAAATGCCTGCTGTATTCTAGGTAACATGAGCATTCACTAGATTTTTTTTTAAAGGATGATGCTTTTTGAATGTTAGTCATGTTTTGTTACTTGTTTCTGTGGTTAAAGGCATTTGTAATTCCTTAAAATAAATCAATCTGTGACTATACCACAATTTACTCATTTTACGTGATAGATTTTGAAGTTGCTTCCTTTATCCCTCCATGTTCTACAGACATTTCTTGTGTATGTTTCCTACCACCCACCCACCTAAACCCAAACCCAGGCCCAAACCCAAACCCACAGCCACAGACAGAATTTCTAGAGGATACCCACCTTTCCACACCCAAATTCATTCCTGAGACCAAACTGGTAAGGTTCTAATAATTTATGTTCAATAGTGCCAACTCAACACTCCTTTTGCCAGTATATAAATTTCAACAGAAAAATATTTTTGTGCTATCTTCTTATCATTAATCTTACTTTTAGGAAATAAATGTTGTTTAAAATGATATATCTTCATATCAATTTTCATTCCATGATTAGTGACATTCCACTTTTTGCCCATTCTTGTTTTCTTGTTATTAGTTCTATTTTGTTTAAGATACAAGGATTTATTGCAGTACAACAGGAAATAGTGGAGAAAGATAGTGAATATTTCTGTTCCCATGCAGGAAATGGGAATCTAATTTCTTTTGAACATACTGTGCACACTGACTGACTTGTTATGTTTTATCTAGTCACTCTTTCATTCACAAAACACTCTGATCTCTTTATTATGATAGTTAATCTTACTCTCGCATAGGCATTGATGACCTTCTCATTATAAATCTTTAAACATTCTTGTTCTCCTCTAAGTCTCTCAATAGTATTTTAATCATTCCCTTCTTGGTTTTTACAGATTGAACTTCCATAACCTTTTAGTCCTTTGATTCTTCTCTGTCCTGATTTTCCATGGTCTGTCATTATATCTGCACAGTTAACTTGTAATCTCTCTACAAAATCTTGGTTCTGTAGCTTCAGCTACTACCTAACTTGTCATCTCTGATCTTTTAAATCTCTGTGTAAAACTGAGTTGCCAGATTTCATTTTCAAATTAACAAGCTAAACCAATCATCATTTATTCTGAAATATCTGCCATTCCAATTTCCTATGTTGGTTATTCACAGTACTCACTGCTTAAGTTAGAAAGCCCCCAAAGTGCCCAAATTAAAAAGGTATTTACTACCTCATCTTTTACCCAAATTAAACTGGTGAATAAAAACAATCACTGAATGATGAACAATATATTCTATCAGAGGTTAGAGGCTGGCTGCCCATCTGTTCCAATACTTTTAAAATCAGGAAAAGAGCATAGGAAAAGTCCAAATGACCATTTTTTTTTTTTTTTGAGAAATGGGAGTAACTTATAAAACTGTCTTCTAATCCTTCACGTTCATAATGAGGAACCCCCAGAACAGGTGATTCCTTAAAAAATAAACCATTACAATGCCAGTCATTATAACCTTCATCTTCCTGTTACCTTTTGGTCTATTTCACTTATTCATATAAGCGGCTTCATTCTTATTTTGTGTATTTACTTTTACAGGCCTACTTTTAAAATGTATGATATAGGAATTTAAGAAAACAATTCTATGATAAAGGTAGAAATTAAGCTCAAAACTTTAAATAAAGGGGCTGGGAAGGTGGCTCAGTGGTAGAGTGCTTGCCTGGCATGCATGAGGCCCTGGGTTTGATTCCTCAGCACCACATAAGCAGGAAAAAAGAAAAAAAGCTGGAAGTGGCGCTGTGGCTTAAGTGGTAGAGAGCTAGCCTTGAGCTGAGAGCTGAAGGACAGCACCCAGGCCCAGAGTTCAGGCCCACGACCAGACCCCCCCGCAAAAAAAAACTTTAAATAAAGTATATGAATCGATGGCATCTATGAGAAAAACACAAACTAATGCAAGAGGAAAGCTCTGGTGTCTATCAGAAGTAGAAGTCCAAAATTGTACCTGGAAGCAGCATTCAGCAAGTATGTAACCCAATGAAATGACAGAATAGTTTGAGGTTTGAATCTTAATTGTACTACTTATCAAAGCCAAGTTACGGTTTCCTCATATTCCACTGAATTAATATTTCTTGATTTGATGAAATGTAAAAGCATAGTTGGTATTCAATACTTGGTCCCTCTCTAGAATTATATTTATATAGCAGAAGAAACCCAGCCAGAAAAGGGTGAAGATTTGTGTAAGTACAGTTAATGGGACCTCTGGTTTTTTGTTCCCTTCAGGGTTCATCTGTTTTCAAATCACAACATATCAAGTAATAACAAGAATGACCATATTTAGACAAGAGGGATCCATTTGTATATATAAAAGCAGTTTTAGCTGAAGAAACATTACATAATAAGATAAGATATACCAACAACTTTCTTCTAAGTTTAAAATCTTCTGAAATACCAACTCAGGAAGTAAAATGTTTAAAACCTTTTCTGGTCTATAAAGAATTGTTTAGGTGGCTGCCTCTTGACAAATCTAGTTCTTTTTCATCCCAACAAAAAACTCATCAGCTTGCAATTACTTCTAAAATAAAGTCAAGAACTGTTTTCCCCAGTATTCAATTTAAAAGCTCTCTAGCCAACAGACTAAAATGTTTGTTTTATAATTGCCCTGCTAAACTATGATAGTCTGTTTCCAGATGGTGCCCTTCCTTCAACCTACACACAATCTCCCCTTGTTCAGAGCTACTCAATCTCCCGCTGATCCCACTACCCCCACCCTATTTAAAGCTACAGAGAGGAAATCCTAAGGAGGAGATTTCCCCTGCTAGTCTCCAGCAAATTTTTGATGACGTAATATGTGGGCTGAACTTCAGCCTACCAGGAAAAAGAGGGAATCAGTATTCAAGGGTACTGTGTATGCAGCTCGTGTCAGCTGCAGCTGGTTACTGCACTTCTTCTCCATGTGGCAGACAGAGCGCAGCCACAATGCTTTCACTGCTGGATTAGAGACAGCCCACAGACCAGAACTTCACTACACTACTTAAAAGTTACATAGGTGGCTTGTCAAATTCAATCAATTAGTATTATAAAAAGAAAAGGTCCATATTAGTGGTTGGATTCAACAATCCTCACCAAAAAAAAATGCAGTTGCCATTGAAGTCAGAGATGAACCAACGTCTACACTGATTTTTTAAAATCAAGAAAAAGGGCAGCAACTTTCTGGATTCAATTTATCAACAACATAAAAAGGTATTTTAATATTTCTTTTATTTTTATTCCAAATACTCTATGTGTATGTATTAAAATGAAAATTATTGTTTGTAGTAACTTCAAAATCTATTAAAGAACTTTAAAATATTTTATAATTTATCTTATTTTTAAAAAGCCTTGTTTTTCAATTTCATGTAAGTCTTAGTTATGATGGTTAATGGATTATCTGATGTTCAATCTCGTATATCATTATAAACATATATATATATATATATATATATATATATGCTGGGTTTCTAAACAAATGGTCTAGTGACACTAGAAAAAATTTTTAATTAGTAACAGATTATATATTGAAGAGTTAACATAAGAATGAACAACAAAGTGATATAAACTAAATAAAATAGCTGTAAACATGATTAGTTTTTCTTATAATTACTTAAACAGTTGGACCTCAAAGTACAGTTACAAAACAAAGCTAAAAAGATATAAAAATAACTAAAAGGGGTTGCATAAACTTCAGTTATAACATACCAAAAACTAAGCCAAATTCTTAATCAGATTTAAGATAAATCTATGGTTTTTCTTGCAATAATCCAGAATTTTAAAGATGTTGAAGTTTACATGTAATAGTAATTTGAGTATCAAAACTGTAATTACTTGGAAAAGTTTATTATACACCTACAAAAATCTCAACCTTAAAAGTTGGAACTGATGAAAAGTTAGGTTAAGTATTCAGCATTAACAATAGAAAATATGAAGCCAGAATATATAATTACTTATGATGATATAAAGTTAATAACTACTTTTAGATAGAAGTAATTCTGGTAACCATACAAAAGAATTGTCTATTAATATTCTATCTGGGGGCTTTATTATAAGAATTGTTAAAAATATAAAATTAGTTATCAGTACTAAACACTTCATTCAGTTTGTTATGATTTGAAAACACTGACCTTTTAACAATAAGAATTTTTAGCAAACAAGTAATCATGTTACATTTTTTAAAATTCTGTTTTCATATTCTTTGCTTAGATTTAAAACTCTTAAACATTGGGAATAGTTCTGTTAAGCACTATTTTACAAAGGATTTTGATAAAATACCGAAGCCATACAAGACACAAAATAATGGTCACTTTCCCTGCCTGTTCTTGCTATGAAAAGTTTAAGAACTCACATAAACTTCAGTTCTTCACATTGCCTTAGCCAAATATCAACCTGAAACCTAACAATACAAATAATAATTAACTCCTTTCTGAAATGTATCCAGAGGATGAAACTGTTCTCCAATCTCTGCCTACAGCACAATTCACAATCTATAAGTTCTTCATCTAACATAACTTCAGTGAATTTAACCTCACGGCCTCATGCTGTTTTCAGAGCATGACACAGCCAATTAAATAACTCTATGAGTTTACCATCTGAAGGGAAGTAGAATTCTGGCTTTTATTTTCTCTAACAGCTGGCAATGTGGCAACTATGAAAAGAAAGAGTACTAAGAAAATTAATCCAAATGTATAGTGCTTTTTTTTCCCTTTCCTAAAACCAGCCAAGAAAAGACACAGATTTAAACTTAAGTATACGGTAACTAATTTATGACATTCTCTTGGGACCTAGGAAAAATTTAACATATACAGGAAGGTTTTATGAGGTAACACAGATTTATGGGTCTTTCACTTTTAAAACTGAACATATGTGGAAAAATATTAAATAAGAATTATTTTTAGAAAATGTAATAGTACATTTAAAAAGTTCTTTACTAATGACGTAGCTAGTCTACTACTTAAGCAATGTGGCTCTTTTGCTATGCTTTAAGAATCAAAATATTTTTGAAAAGATAAAGGTACTTATTTAAAAATAAGAAACAATGTTTAGTTTCCTACTTTACATACTAACTTCTTAGGACTTAATTTTACAGGAACCATAATGATCTAAAGCAATATACAAAATAAATTCTTTAATTTTAATCAAGATTAGCATTTTGATTTTGTTGTTTTCCAATGACACTGATGCAGTCTTGGACAATAATCCTTAGCTGTTCCTTAAAATTTGTGTCTAACATTAATACACGCTGGGTATCATTCTTTTAGTTCCATGAAACTTTCTGAACTTTCTTTGTTTTGGTAGTCTGTTTTATTGAAGAAATTATTTAAATAATTTCGTGATCAAGAATTTCCATTCTATTATTAAAATTAAAATACATGGATTTCAGTGCTAAGTTAAATATGTAGGAAAAATAGTATACATTTAACCCAGGAGGCTGCTAGCTTTTTTACTGTCCTCAGTGTTTTTTAAAAAATATAAACTACAGCTAAATTCCACGAATCTAGTTATAGCAAGAAATCTTTTACCAATTTTGTTTTAGTCTAAGCAACTCTTGCATAATAAAACAGCTCTTTAACAAACCAGAATTATGTCTTTAAAATGGCCAAGTATAAAAATATTGAAAGTTAAAAGCAGTTTTAAAGAAAGCTTTTGGTTATCAGTCAACAATAGAAGGCTATGATATAAATGTTATATTATCTTCAGCCTCCCTGTCTCGGTTGAATAAAAGAAAAATAATTCTCCATATTCATTCCATTCTCTACTTTCATTCTCAATCCATTCTGAACATACTACTCAACTGAAAACACCAAAAAATAAAATGTGCTTTTTGACAAAGCAAGTAGCAACAGTCTTTACAATTACAGTTAAAAATATTGATTCAGGGCTGGGAAGGTGGCTCAGTGGTAGAGCGCTTGCCTTGCATGCATGAGGCCCTGGGTTTGATTCCTCAGCACCACATAAGCAAAAAGAAAAAAAAGCTGGAAGTGGCGCTGTGGCTCAAGTGGTAGAGTGCTAGCCTTGAGCTGAAGAGCTGAGGGACAGCACCCAGGCCCAGAGTTCAGGCCCCACGAACGGACCCCCAAAAATATATATATATTGACTCACTGATAAAGCAAATTAGATCATACAAACATGAGCTGATAGAATACAGATGAAGGGAAAGGAATGATAGTAAAAAAGAAAAAAAGAAACAACGGGTTATAGAATTGATGGAAACAAAATCTAACAAAAATGTCTTCCAAGTACTTTGTATAATTAAGTAATGGATCAACAAAAATAGGCGCAAGCCAGAAAAAGATTACAACAAGCAAGAAAAACACAAGAAGATTCCTGTGTAGTAATGGCATAACTAGAATAAGAATGAGAGGTCTAGAAAAGGCAGGAATAGAAACTTTTAATGCTATGCATGTTTTAATCTAAGACTTTATTATTCTTTTGTAAAATGATACAGAATTTATTTTATATTATTATGAATGCCAACAGTTAAAATGTCTTAAGCACTTCATAAATGCCAGGGATTGTTATGATACTCTTGAAAGACAGTATCTTAGACTATGGTGACACATAGGTAGTGCTTGAAAAAAGTATCAACTTTGGAGCCGGGTGCTGGTGGCTCATGCCTGTAATCCTAGTTACTCAGGAGGCTGAGATCTGAGGATCATAGTTCAAAGTGAGCCAGGGCTGGAAAGCCCGTCTCTTATCTCCAATAAACCACTCAGAAAACTGGAAGTGGTACTATGGCTCAAGTGGAAGAGTGCTAGCCTTAAACTGAGTGACAGTGCTTAGGCCCAGAGTTCAAGCCCCACGACAGATCAAAAAAATCAACTTTGGAGATTTCTCTATAGGTTCAAAGTCTGGCTCTACTGCTCAAAAGCTGTGTGATTATTGATAAGGTACTTCACTTCCCCATCAGAAAATAGCAACTATAATTATCTACTTCACAGAGTTGTGGTGAGAAGTCAATAATTTTAATACATGTAAAGAGCTATTAATAGAGTTGGAACTGAGAAGCACCCAACAGCTATGGATTAATGTTCCTGTTATGTGGTCATGAATAACTTGGAATTGACTTTCCAAATTAAGAAACAAGTAGTCAGGAAGAAAAGTAGATAAGGGCTGAGAATGTGACTTAGTGGTAGAGTGCTTGCCTGGCATGCATGAAGCCCTGGGTTCGATTCCTCAGTACCACATAAACAGAAAAGGCTGGAAGTGGTTGTGGCTCAAGTGGTAGAATGCTAGCCTTGAGCACAGAGAGGCTCAGGGACATTGCTCAGGCCCTGAGTTCAAGCCCCATGACTGCCCTCCCCCCCCC
This sequence comes from Dipodomys spectabilis, assembly GCF_019054845.1. Classification (NCBI taxonomy): domain Eukaryota; kingdom Metazoa; phylum Chordata; class Mammalia; order Rodentia; family Heteromyidae; genus Dipodomys; species Dipodomys spectabilis. Next base: position 15,432,455 of record NW_024870696.1, read on the forward strand.
CCCCCCAAAAAAAAAAAGTAGATGAAAAAGCTCTTAGTATTCACTACCATCCTTAAAAACAGTAGATAGCAGCTGGGTGCTAGTGGCTCAAGCCTGTAATCCTAGCTACTCAGGAGGCTGAGATCTGAGGATCAGATCTCAAAGCCAGCCTGGGCAGGAAAAGTCTGTTGAGACTCTTATCTCCAATAAACCACCAGAAAACTGGAAGTGGCACTGTGGCTCAAGTGGTAGAGCTGAAGAGCTGAGGGACAGAAACCAGGCCAGAGTACACACACACACACACACACCAAAAAAAACCCCACAGTAAATAGAATCAAGTTTATAAGAGTTGAGGAGTTGATATAATACAGCAGTTGCGTACAATCCTGAGTGAAGAAACCCAGCTTCCCCATCTATTGTTCCTACTCTTAGCTCTTGGAACTAGTTCCAGTGTTTCCTCAGAAGAATTAAGACTATAAAATACAAGCATTTTTCATCCTCTACACTGAACATAAAACATTCCAAGTATACATTTGGCAAATGTGCTGCTGCTATAAATACTGAAGGCCAGGGAAACTTAGTTCTGAACCTGTTTCTAATATTAGAAACACGCACATGGGTGTATGTATTATTCGATAATACCTGTGCAAAGTTATTAATATTTTACAATATAATACAACTCTGAACCTCTCAATAGAATACATCTACTAAATCATCTATAAGCTTAAAGTATATATATGATTATAGCTCAGGAAACACAATTACCCACAATAATGACTGAAAGCATTGATTCTATCGTTCTTAAACCTGTTGTCTGTCTCAAAGCAGATACTACAAAAACAAAAATTTTTAAGATGGATTTCATATTTGTCTATTTATTTTCATATGTAGAAAACACATAATTTTTTTCCAGAGGACTAATTTATTTGATACTTCATGGTAGAAACCTAAAACATTGGCTAGTAAAGCTACCTGGTAACTGAAATGCTAGTTTGGCAAGAATGTTTTAATTAATACCTTATAAACATTGTGTACCATTTTTATAGCCATAAGAGATAGTCTAAAGTGAGCTTTCTAAATAAAGGTATTTTATTAGGTTTCAAAAGTACCTGGCAGTGTGCCTTTGCATAGGATGGGTATGAAAAAAATCTGCTCAATGAAATTGGAAACAAAAAGCATTAATTGTAAGATGGTAACTGGCAGAACTATTCTCTGAAATCTGATCTTTGAACAGCTGTTAAAAGTACTATAACTTAATATTAAGAAATCAATAAATTCTAATTTATTAACATCTATTAAATACTTGTTTTCCCTTTGATGCTTTTCTATTACCGACTTAAATGTAGATTAATATAAATTCTTTTTTAATCTTTTCCCTTCATTGATTTGCTTTTCAAAAGACATCGTTATACAACTTCATTTCGAAATGAAGGCTTTTATTTGGACCCTAGGTGTACTATTCTTCCTTCTAATGGGCACTGGACATTGCAGAGGAGGACAGTTCAAAATTAAAAAAATAACCCAGAGGAGATACCCTCGTGCCACAGATGGTAAAGAGGAAGCAAAGAAATGTGCATACACATTCCTGGTACCTGAACAAAAAATAACAGGACCAATTTGTGTCAATACCAAAGGGCAAGATTCAGGTACCATTAAAGACATGATCACCAGGATGGATCTTGAAAACCTGAAGGATGTGCTCTCCAGGCAGAAGCGAGAGATAGATGTTTTGCAACTGGTGGTGGATGTAGATGGAAACATTGTCAATGAGGTAAAGCTTCTGAGAAAAGAAAGTCGTAACATGAACTCTCGGGTTACCCAACTCTATATGCAACTATTACATGAGATTATCCGTAAGAGGGACAATTCACTTGAACTTTCCCAACTGGAAAATAAAATCCTCAATGTCACCACAGAAATGCTGAAGATGGCAACAAGGTACAGGGAATTAGAAGTCAAATATGCCTCCTTGACTCATCTTGTCAATAACCAGTCTGTGATGATCACTCTGCTGGAGGAGCAGTGCATGAGGATATTTTCCCGACAGGACACCCATGCGTCTCCCCCTCTTGTCCAGGTAGTGCCACAACACATACCTACCAGTCATCACTACACTCCTGGTCTGTTGGGAGGCAATGAAATACAGAGGGACCCAGGTTATCCCAGAGACTTAATGCCACCACCTGACCTGGCAACTTCTCCCACCAAAAGCCCTTTCAAGATACCACCTGTAACTTTCATCAATGAAGGTAAGTTACCTCTTACTGGTAAAAGTGAAAGTATGAGAGTATATGTATTTTAGTAATTAGGAAATAATGCTCATAATAAACATCTGTTCCATTTCTGTGGTGATAATATAGATTTAATTAAAATGTTTAATGTCAGGAGTTAAAAAACAACAATCTCCTATAACCAGATAAATGTAAGTTTTCATTGTCATAAAAAAAAAAACACTCCTGAATTAATATTAAAACCCCTATCATTCCTTCCTTTTCATTATCAGTCCTGGACCTAAGTGCCCAGAAAATGGATGAATAATTAATTCCTCTTTGTTTCACTTTAGTATACTCACTAGCAACTTTCTGAGGGGACCCCCCCCCTTTTTTGGTATCAGTACTAGAGCTGGAACTCATGGCCTCCTAACTGTTCCTTAGCTTTTTTGCTCAAGGCTAGCACTCTACCACTTAGCCACAGCTCCACTTCTGGCTTTTTGGTGGTTAACAAGAGATAAGTCTCAGATACTTTTCTGCTTAGGCTGGCTTCTAACCTCAATCTTCATAACTTAGCTTCATGAGTTGCTAGGATTGCAGACATGAGCCATAATACTTAGCTTCACTACTAACTTTCTAAATGAATACTTTTATTTTATACTTGCATTCATTTTCTCATATGCTATTCTTCCTGAACCCTTTATAAGTGAATTTGCTTCTTTAAAAAAGGGAAAATCCAAATATCCAAAAGAAAAAAAATGTAAGTAAATCACATTTATTCACTTACTGAAAAGCTAGTATATAAAACTATACATAAACTATGAAATAACTTTAAATGTCAAAAACATAAAAGCAGGGTAAAAATACACGCAAAATGAGTGTCTCTCTGCAGCTGTTGATACCAGTGTCCACTCACATCTCTGCTTTCCTGGGCTTCCCTGATGTAATATTCTGATTCCTTTTACTTGTCTAGTTTCATTGGAAATCTTTCTGAAGATACTCTATTTTTAGAGGTTTTATACAGCTTCAAAGCTCAAGTACTACCACTGCTCAGATGACTTCTGAATGAAGCTCTCCTTCCTGTTTTGAACTAAATCTGGATGTCAGCTATTGAAATTCTACCACTGGCTCCCCTAGTATGAATCCCTGTCAATTTTGCAAATTAAGGCTAACCTGAAGGCTTCTGAGATTAATGTTGTGCCTTCCAGATTCTAACAAGCATACTTATGTAGTTCTTTCCCCAAACCATGAGTGCTGATGGTCTAATATTTCTGTAAGACAGTGACCTTAATATTCATTATTCCATCTTGACACTTAGCCAGATCCAAATTTAGCATCTTCTGCTCATCATATTGAAGGCACTCGATGAATGGACTGACTTAGTAAATAAATCCTAAAATAATCTTATCTCAAACTAGCATTTCCTCTTAGAAATAAAGAAAATATCACTACATAAATAATACAAGCTGAGCATGATGGGTCTACTCCTGTAACCCTGCACTTGAAAGGCTGAGGCAGGAGTACCCTGATCAAGCAAGGCCATTCTGGGGTACACAATAAGATACATCTTCAAATAAGCAAGCAAGCAAACCACCCACTGCAAAATACTTATTTACTAAAGAAAATTTACAAAGCAACAATCATCTTTTAAAAATTTTTTCATGAGATAGGCCAAATACTCAGATATAATCAGTTGTTAACATTTGGTAATAGCATTCAAGTTGTGTTTATTTTCTCATAAACATCGTAATATTCTTGTAACTTTTTAAAGGTGTTCTTCCCCTCCTCCCCCTACTGCCTCCCCTTTGTTTTGTGCTAGTTATGAGGCTGGAACTCAGGCCTTGGACATTGTCCCTGAGCTTTTGTGCTCAAGGTTAGCACTCTTCTAGTTGGCCCATAGCTCTACTTCTGGCTTTTTTTGTTTTGTCTTCAGTGTTTTTTTTTTTAAGACAAGTGTCTTACAAACTGTTCTGCTTGAACTGGCTTCAAACCTTGATCCTCAGATCTCAGCCTCCTGAGTAGTTAGGATTACAGGTATGAGCCACCCGCACCAGCTATTTTTTTCCTCTTTTTTATTTTTATGTGGTAATATTCTTAGGATAAATTTCTATAAGCAAAACTGAAAAATCAAACAGGTTTTTCTACTTTGATTTTGTTATCAATCATATCTAAATTAACTTGGCCCATCCTTGACACTTACCACTTACCTTATACATGCAGTGACCTGCATGAATTCTACCTGTATTTCTCATTTCTAATTCTGAGCCAGACCATAACTTATATTCAAATTACCTATGAGATTAACTAAAAAGAGAATTTCTGTGTCACTGATTATGTAACTGGGGTGGGTAGTTTTCTTGTGTTTCAGTTTCCTTATTTGTAATTGGGGACTAGCAATAGTGCTTTCGAGTTTAACACTTCAATGCTTACAACAGTTCCTGTCACCCAAACTGCTAGTCCTTCCTAAGAACTGTGTAATACCTGCCAACTGGTCTAAGTTGACTTTTTCCAAAATACATTCTACACTAGCAAAAGACTCATCACAAAAACCATATGCTTCAATACAATTCATCTACTCATTTTCTCCTGAATATTTTTCATGACTTTTGCCACATTTCAAATGATGACTTACACTGAATGATTCTCTTCCTTCAAGCCCTTGTTGACTCCTAAGGCTTGAAGGGCCTGTTAATATCTATGAATATACCCCTACATTCTGTAATATACATGCAACATTATTTTCCATATTTCCTCTTGACTTATCAGTTACCTTTATGTGTTTACCTGGTAATTTAAATAAATACTTTCTATTATAAATTCCTTCTTAGTACAGATATTGTCTGACACTGGTAGATGCCAAATAAATGATAGCTAATTTGATTACATTTTCATTCCAAAGACCTTCAATAAAGTATTTAATACACTATATCCTGCTAATTTCTTTTCAGTACAAATAGGCCCAACAGTATTAACAGGCCAAGGATATAACTTAATTAGCCAGGTGCAAGTGGCTCATGCTTGTAGTCCTAGTTACTGGAAGGTTGACATCAAGAGGATGATGGGTTGAGGTCAGCTTAGGTGGAAAAGTTCTAGAGACCTCTTCCCAAGTGATAACCTTTCCAACTAATATTTAAACATCGTGGCACATTTCTGTTATTATAGTTAAGTGACAGGCTCATATTGGGGAGAAAGATATATGATACCCCATTCTCAATGAAGAAGCTGAGTGTGGTGGTATACTACTACTACTATTACTACAAAAAGTTCATTCCTTGGGTTCTAAGACACAGCTTCACAGTCTAAGATATAGCTCTGATTTTCAGGAAACTTATGTTCTAGCCAGGTTTTTCTAATGCCTATTTGCCTCTCTGGTAGAAATTTTATTTTTTGCTGATCCTGTGGTTTGAATTTGGGGCCTACACACGCTATCTCTGAGCTTCTTTGGCTCAAGGCAAGTGCTCTACCACTTGAGCCACAGCGCTACTTCTGGCGTTTTTGAATAGATGATTGGAGATAAGAATTTCATGGAGCTCAGCCTCCTGAGTAGCTAGGATTATAGATATGAGCCACTGGGCATCCAACGAGATTTTATTTTTTGACAGAGGTTGCTGGTTGACTGAATAAGGTGATGTATGAAAGTGCAGAGTACATGGTGTGGTATTATATATAGTCTGACCATTTATACTTCTTACATTTTGGGGTATATTTCTTTTTATGTGCCTTTACTTGTCATGATAGAGATGCAAAAAGTAAGCATAAAAGTTAAAATTGAGGGCTGGGGAAGGTGGCTCAGAGGTAGAATGCTCGCCTTGCATGCATGAAGCCCTGGGTTCGATTCCTCAGCACCACATAAACAGAAAAGGGTGGAAGTGGCGCTGTGGCTCAAATGATGGGCTTGAGCTGAAGAGCTCAGGGACAGTACCCAGGCTCAGAGTTCAGGCCCCATGACCAACCAAAAAAAAAAAAAAAAAAACCCAAAAAAACAACAAAACAAAACAACAACAACAACAAAAACATTAAAATTGAGCCAGGCATTGGTGGCTCACATCCATAATCCTAGCAATTTGAAGCCATCCTGGGAAAGAAAGTCTGAGACTTTTATCTCCAATTAATTACCAAGGAAAAAAAGAAACCAGAAGCTGAGCTGTAGCTCACAGTGCTAGCTTTGAGCAAGGGACAGTGCCCAAGCCCTGAATTCAAGCCCAATGACAGGCACCAAAAAAACCCCAACCCCAAAAACAAAAACAAACAGCAACAACAACAACAAAAAACAAAGTTAAACTTGAAACATAGCCATCAGAAATTAAAGGTGTGTTCTATTGTGTCAGGCTTACTTTAAATTATAGAATATTTAACATTTTAAAATTTGGAATGCTTCCTATTAGTTCAAATTTTAGGTACAATTGGTTTCAGTGGGATACCAATATCAAGATTCTCTAATATAAAGTACTTTCCTGAAACTTGTAGCTGAGCAATTATGCTGAAAAGTTTATCCTCTAGTTGATTTACACCCTTATTAAAAGAATTGCCTCAAGGCTGGGCATGTTGCTTAGTGGTAGAGTGCTTGCCTAGCATGCATGAAGCCCTGGGTTCGACTCCTCAGTGCCACATAAACAGAAATGGCTGGAAGTGGCGCTGTGGCTCAGGTAGAGCATGAACCTTGAGCACACAGAGGCTCAGGAACAGATCCCAGGCCCTGAGTTCAAGCCCCATGACTGGCAAATAAAAAAAAAAAAATTTAAGGAAAGAAAAAAAATCTCAGAAGATTCCACATTGCTAACAAGGTCTATCTGAAGAATTCTAAACATCATCAGTTAATTCATTTCAGACATAAGGAACTTGCAACTGCTCTGTCAGATCAAACTCTCTGATGAGGACTGGAAGTGTAGCTCAAGTGCAACAGTGTTTGCCTACTAGGTGCAAACTCCTGAACTGAAACCTCAATATCAAATAGACAGAGAGACAATAGATGGATACCTATAGTAGACAGGCAGGTGTGCCAAGTAGAATACATGCCTGGCAAACTTGAGCTCCTAAAATCAAACCCCAGTAATTCAACAAATATGAGTGCCTAAGTGGACTTAAAACTATGGATGCACACCAAAGAATAAAGTCCTTGACTATAAGTAAACAAATACTTTACCTGTATTACACAAAATAGCCTCAATATGGGTTTTGGAGTCCTTCTTCCCTTTCCCTCCCATTTCACTCCCATATAAGAAGAAATTTACAGAACTGAAATACAGGCTCTCCGCCTTTCTCTGACTGAAAGGTCATATGTGCTTCTGTAATATAAGATGATTCACTTTTGAATGAAGAAAAAAGGAGAACAACATCAGTAAAAGAAGTAATATTGGTTTGCCTGAGATTTTGCCCAAGCATATTAATGTTTTGTGCTATGCGTAACGTTAGCTAAACACAAAAAACAGCTAAAATCGGCTATTAGGGTACATATCTGCAGAATGTGACAGTTTGAAATGACTGCACATTTGTCAAGTAGTTTCTTCATCAAATAGGCACATTAAGTTTATTAATTAAATAGGCACATGTGTATTAAGTACCACTTAAGTCATTACCTAAGATTCATTCCTGTGTCAAAACCAAGAATGAAATAAAAAAAGAACTAATGATCATCAGTGATGATTACTTTAAGCTGAATTGAGCTGAGCATGGTGGTAACACACCTGCAATCCCAGCACCCATGAAGTGAGGCAGGCAGGGGAATATTGAGATCCAGTGCAGCCTAAGCTTCATAAGTGAGAGAGGGGTGGGGCTGTGTGTGTTATAGAAGAAGTGGTGGTGAGAAAGCTGGGAATACTGTGATCAAGATAAATTTATCCCAGCAATACAAAATATAATTCATTTAGCAAATAAGAAAAACCCTAGCATCATCAACTCAGTACACACAGAAAAAGCTTTTGAAAAAAAAGTTTTAAATCTACTCACGATTTAAAACCAAAAAAAAAAAACCCAAAGCTGGTGTGGTAGTGTATACTTATAATCATAACACTTGAGAAATGAGGCAGGATGATCAAGACTATGTGCACTATGGAGACTTGTCTCAAAACAAAAACATGAACAACCCAGAGAAAACATATACACTCTCTCTCTCTCTCTCTCTCTCTCTCTCTCTCTTTCCCTACTCCCCCCAAAAAGCCAGAGTGGAGCTGTGGCTCAAGTGGTAAAGCTCTAACCTTAATGAAAACAAGCTTGGAGACAGTGTTCAGGTCCTGAGTTCAAGCCCCAGGACAAGCAACAAAAAGAACCCAAACCAATAACCAAAAACAACCAAACAACAACAACAATAACAAAAAAACCTGTCAGCAAACTAGGAATATAAAGAAAAAAAATTAAATAATTGTAGTTACCTTCAAGCCTTAATAAAGAAAAGAAAATCTCTGAAGAGAAAAGGTAATATAATCCAAGAAAGATACCATTTATTCTTCAGTGTTGCGTATTTTTGCCAGAAATCTATAGTGCTTTATGGACACTGTATGAATATTTTTAAAAATGTGAACCAGTGACTTATCTATGAAACAAATCTTTCTTGTATTAAAAAAAAAAAAGAAGGGCTAGGATGTAGCTTAATGGCAAAGCATCCTGGGTTTCATACCTAGTACCAAAAAAACAAAAACAAAAAAACCCAAGAGAGATCTGAGGATGGAGGTACAGAGCCAGCCAGTGCAAGAAAGTATGTGAGACTCTTACCTCCAATTAACCTCCAGAAAACTGTAACTGATGCTGTGGCTCAAAGTGGTAGAGAATTAGCCTTGAGCAAAAGAGCTTGGGATCAGCCCCAGGCCCTGAGCTCAAGTCCCACAAGCAACCAATAAATAATAAAATGAGAAAGAAGAATAATTCATTTAACAAAAACTACTGATGACCTAGGACTAAAGAAAGGAAAACATATAGAAGGAAAACAAAATGGTATCTATCCTCAAGGCGCAATCTATAAAGAAGAGCTCACATTAAACATTCCTTATAATGATAGAGGTATAAGTATTTATTAAATGAGATTAATTCTATCTTAATAAAACTCCAAAGAAACACTATGTTCTTGGCATAGTATAAAACATTTCTCAAAATTTCAACTATCCTATTATCCAGAGTAGAAATTCTTTTAAGAACTGTACTTAAAACTTTATTTCCATCAAATTTAAAGATTATACTTATCAAAATTTGAAATTTTCTAACATACAATTTGACAACTTGAATATTTATACTTTTGTTTTAGTAAGAGCAGGGCAATTCTTGTTTCGGAATGAGTGTGTGTGTGTGTGTGTGTGTGTGTGTGTGTGTGTGTGTGTGTGTGTGTACATGCACGCACACACCAAACTCAGCTAGGTGCTGGTGGCTCAGTTTCGGAATGAGTGTGTGTGTGTGTGTGTGTGTGTGTGTGTGTGTTTGTGTGTGTGTGTGTGTGTACATGCACGCACACACCAAACTCAGCTAGGTGCTGGTGGCTCACTCCTTTAATCCTAGTTACTCTGAAGGCTGAGATATGAAGATCACAGTTCAAAGCCAGCATGGGCAGGAAAATCCTTGAGACTCTTATTCCCAATTAACCACAAAAAGCCAATAGTGGAAGTGTGGCTCAACTGGTAGAGCATTAGCTTTGAGCAAAAAAGCTCAGGGACAGCATGCAGGGCCTTCAGTTCAAGCCCCAAGCCTAGAACAGAAACAAAACTAAAAACAAGACTCAAATAAAAATCACTGGTGAAAGATGTTTAGCTGTCATTCTATGTATCTCAAAATACAGCATACGAATGACACGCTACAAATTATTTTACAAAATGAGTTGTCATTTTAAAAATAGTGAGAGACTATAGGTATGGCTCAATGGTAGAGTACTTGCCTAGTAAGCATGAGACCCTGCATTCAAACTCTAATAAGCATTGGGGGGGGGGGGGGGGGAGATAACGGGGAAAAGAGGAGAAAAAGAAAAGAGAGGAATTGAGGGAAGAAGGGAGAAAGAGAGAAGAGGAGAAAGAAATTTAATAGCTGATTAAAAATACAGAGAATATTTAGGATTGAGAAATAACGATAGGGCAAATGCAGCACAGTAGTGCTAAGCAAAGACATGAGGGGTAGAAAGAAATGGGTAGAAGAGTAAGGTTATCATCATCTAAGATACACATTTTAGCTATTATATCAGTAGAACATCTGTAAACTATCACAAAATCACTGTACAAATTTGATTAAAAAATACTAGTAGTCATAAACTAATATGTTTTGGAAAGCCATTCAGGCCAACATTCCTGAAATGTTTTCATAAAGCCTGTTAAGTATTGTATAGGGAAAATGAGATAATGTAAGTTTGGGAAAATCTGGTTTCTTTGTTTCAAGTTTTCTCAGTCTTTAATAAACAAATGTATGTTGTGAATTTTCAAAAGGAAAATCTAATATTTAGCATTTCTAAAACTTACTAGACTGTCAAGATTCACTGAGTAAGACTAGTACTTTTCTTTTTTTTTTTTTGGGTCCAGTCGTGGGGCCTGAACTCTGGGCCTGGGTGCTGTCCCTCAGCTCTTCAGCTCAAGGCTAGTGCTCTACCACTTGAGCCACAGCACCACTTCCGGCTTTTTTCTTTTTGCTTATGTGGTGCTGAAGAATCGAACCCAGGGCCTCATGCATGCAAGGCAAGCACTCTACCACTGAGCCACCTTCCCAGCCCAAGACTAGTACTTTTCACCAAAATAGAATTTCAGAAACTCTAAAGTATGCCGATACCTCCTTAATCCAGGTCAATTCCATTTTATAGCATTTGTATAATTAAATATGAAAAATAAAGTCAGTAAGAATGAAGTCACTTTGTACAGTATTAATTGCAAGAACAAAAATCCAATGATAGAAGAAACATTGATGTATTGATGGCATAGTCATTATACAGCTATTATAAGGCTAGTATGGAGAGAGAGAGTGTAACTTCACAGAAATTAAAAAGATACAATCTGCCAGGTGCTAGTAGTTTTCCTAGTAATCCTAGGTACTCAGAAGGCTGAGTGAGATCTGATGACTGCAGTTCAAAGCCAACTCAGTTAGAATCTTATCTCCAATTAACCACCAAATAGTCAGAAGTGGAGCTGTGGTTCAAATCTTATGAGTGCTAGCCTAGAGCAAAAAAGCTTAGGGACAGCAGAACCCAGGCCCTGATTTCAACCTCAGGATTAGCTCCCAAAAAGTCAATCAAAATTTCTACCTATTTTAGGATTATACCAAACATGTCTCTGGATAAAGCAGAGAAGAATGGAACAAACAAATTAATGCTTTTATTAATAGTGTGACTGGTGTAATGCTTTTATTTACTTTTTAAAATTTACCTCAACTTATTTGGTATTATGTACACTATAGAAAGTGGTTTCTATAAAAAACAAAAGTAGGAAACTTCACTAAACTACTCCTTTATTTTATATTACGTTTTCTGGTAATTAATAATACTTAAATTACAGGACCATTCAAAGACTGTCAGCACGCAAGAGAAGCTGGACATTCAGTCAGTGGGATTTACATGATTAAGCCTGAAAACAGCAATGGACCAATGCAGTTATGGTGTGAGAACAGTTTGGATCCTGGGGGTTGGACTGTTATTCAGAAAAGGACAGATGGCTCTGTTAACTTCTTCAGAAACTGGGAAAATTATAAGGTAAATCACTGAGTTCAGACTTAGGAAAGGTGGTGCCAGGTAGCTTTTGCAGTAGTAAAGAAGATATATACAACTATCTATGAGATTTTCATCATCTACATGTCAGATATATTATTTTCCATTTTTAAATTAAAAATTGAAATGTAAAAAGTTAACTGAAGATATAATTTAAAATGTCTCCTTTTCAGTTTGGATGACTAACTCATACACAGACTTATAATTTGCAAAGATACTTAATTCCACTCCTATGATCACATTTGTAACATCAAACATATTTGGCAATAAATATGTATATAGGAATGGAAAAATGTCTCCCTTTCTTGAATTACTTCTGATAACCATGTTTTAAGTTTATGACACAAGACATGCCGTTGCTGGGGGGGGGTGGGTGGGTAATGATAAACAACTAGATTTTCATTTAGAACTAGAATATGTATTATCAACTTGGAAAAAGTAAAACAAGTTGTCTTTCCTAATGGTTTTTATGAAATGTTAAATTTATGAATGAATGAAATATACACATATATATTTCAGTTTAGAGATGGCAAGAAAGACTATATATTCTAGATGGCTAATCCCTCATGCAAAACTGAAGTCAAATGTACACAAGGTAGACCCTTGATATTTCAGGGTCTATCGTTCCATACATGCTCAGGATACAAAAAAATCCAACATAGTACTGCAGATGCCCGATTCATTTTTCCCATAAATATATCCAACTTCCACTAAAGACATGCTGCTTTTGAACAAATCTAGTATTTCCTTTGCTTTTTGAGAGGCATATTTCAGAAAATTAAGAGCAAGGAAACACTCAGCAGATCACACAACAATGTAACCAGAAATGACCAAAACACAAGAGAGTTTCTTTGCATCAACCGAACAGTGTAATGTAAATGCCAGAATTTTTTTTTTTTTAATTCCTGTCCTAGGGCTTAAACTCAGGCCTGAGCTGTCTCTGAGGGGACTTTGTTGTTGTTTTGGTTTTTGTTCAAGGCTAGTGTTCTACCACTTAAGCCATAGTTCTATTCTCGGCTTTTTTGGATGGTTAATCAGTTAAGAGTCTTATGTCAGGGCTGGGAAGGTGGCTCAGTGGTAGAGCGCTTGCCTTGCATGCCTGAGGCCCCGGGTTTGATTCCTCAGCACCACATAAGCAAAAAGAAAAAAAGCCAGAAGTGGCGCTGTGGCTCAAGTGGTAGAGTGCTAGCCTTGAGCTGAAGAGCTGAGGGACAATGCCCAGGCCCAGAGTTCAGGCCCCACGACCGGACCCCAAAAAAGACAAAAAAAAAAAAGTCTTTTATCAGTGCTGGTGGCTTAATTAGTCACCAGAAAACTAGAAGTGGAGCTATGGATCAAAGTGGTAGAGTGCTAGCCTTGAGCAGAAGAGCTCAGACACAGCTCTAGGCCCTGAGTTCAAGCCCACTACTGACTTCCCGCCCCGCTCCGAAAAAAAAGTTTCAAGGACTTTTCTGCCAGGGTTGGCTTTGAACTGTGATCCTCCTGAGTAACTAGCATAACAGATGTAAGCAACAGGAACCCTGGCTTTGATTTTTTCTTTCACTGATTTTTTGGGGGGCTGGGGGAGGGGGGGGTAGAAGTGGGAGGGGTCAGTTGTGGGGCTTGAACTCGGCCTGGGCGCTGTTCCTGAGTTCTTCAGCTCAAGGCTAGTGCTCTACCCACTTGAGCTACAGCGACACTTCTGGTCTTGAATAGTTTATTGGAGATGAGAGTCTCACAGATTTTCCTGCCCGGGCTGGCTTTGAACTGTGTTCCTCAGATCTCAGCCTCCTGAGTAGGTACGATTACAGGTGTGAGCCACCGGTATCCACCTCATTAAAAAAAATTTTTTTTTTAAATTTTACACAGCTTGTCAAAAACACACATATTAAATCCAGAATAAGGCAAGCTTACTCTAACTCCTATGTGAAATTCTATTGTCAGTCAATATATTCATGTCAAAAATGATTTAACATCTCTGAACAAGTAGCACAAAAGATAGGGGAAAAAAAATCCTCTAACACAATCTTCTTGGAAATACACTTACAGTGTTAAGATCAGGTGTCCTAAATCTATGTTGCTACATACCTAAAATGTCAAAATTCTTATTGAAACCATAATACATTTAATGAATTCATTTAATTAACTCATTTAACTCATTTTTCAAGTTATTTATTTATTTTTTGCCAGTTCTGGGGCTTGAACTCAGGGCACTGTCCCTGAGCGTCTTTTGCTTATGTGGTACTGAGGAATCGAACCCAGCGGCTCATGCATGCGAGGCATGCACTCTACCACTAAGCCCCTTCCCAGCCCAAGTGTTTTAGTTTTTCAAAGAAGACTCTTGGAAGATTAGTACTTTACCTTTTCTTAATTTTACTTAGAACTACAAAAGGTAACCTGTTCTAAAATACTTGGTAGTGCTTTAATTAAAGGCCTTAATAATCTTAGATATCCTTTGTTGGAGTAAGGTAGGAACAATATCCATATATTATACTAAGCAGGGAAAAGTGCTTCTTGGAGCAGTATGAGATTGGGATTCCTTTTCACAAATCTATTATAGTTTACCAGTTCCTGTTTTTACTAGCCAGAAATAAACTTTGGTCTTTGGCCTTTGTTTACTCACAGGATTTCTAAATAGCTATGTAACCAATGACATATTAAAGCAAAACAAAACCAAGTGACAATGTAGAACATATGAAAACCAGGTGATCTACTAAAACCAAGTTCATATTACCACTTAAATAGCCAGGATCTGTATACCACTGAACATTTATTTTTCTGTAATTATGTTTACTGTCTTTACATTTACTTATGCATTCATCTCTGTTTATTAACAGAAAGGGTTTGGAAACATTGATGGAGAATACTGGCTTGGACTGGAAAATATCTATAAGCTTAGTAATCAAGATAATTATAAATTGTTGATTGAATTAGAAGACTGGAGTGATAAAAAGGTGTATGCAGAATATAGTAGCTTTCGGCTGGAACCTGAAAGTGAATTCTATAGACTGCGCCTGGGAACTTACCAGGGAAATGCAGGGGATTCTATGATGTGGCATAATGGTAAACAATTCACCACACTGGACAGAGACAAAGATATGTATGCAGGTAAGAAAACGTATTTGTATAGTTGCCACTTTCTGTGCATTACATAGCACCTAGTTATTGAAGTTTATGCTAGTAAAATCATTTTAGAAAGGTCATATGAACAGTCATTGTGAACATAGCTTTTAGGATCTCTTCTATAAGGTTTTCTTAAAGTATGATATTGGGGAAGAACAAGGATCTAGAGAAAAACAAAACCAAGCCACATTCATGAAAAAATGAAACTTCCTTCAAATGCATATACTACCTAGATATCTGACATATGCTGCCAGACTCTGCTGAAAATGCTGAGACAACACAGTTAAGAAAGTTTCTCTCCTTTGGAGCTTACATCTAAAGAGATTTATCGGGTGTTGATAGATTGCTCTAAGAAAATTAAAATCAAATAAGCAAAAGAAAGTGGTGGGTATCAGGGCCTGTGGTAGGTGGTAAAATGGGCTAGCCAAAAAAGCTACTGTGAGAAGGCACAATTAGGCCAATTAGGCAGAAAAATGAAGACACTATTTGAAAAGTAATGAAAGCACAAAAGGTGGATGTATGGTTCAAATGGTGGAGAGCCTGTCTACCCAGCAAATCCAAGCATCACCAATTTTTGGCTGGATATAGGTTTCTCTTTTAATCTACTTTATGATGGCAAAAGAGAAAGAATGTGACCATACATATTCTGTTTACAGAAACTCATTTAATTCCTGGATGAGCTATGCTACTTTCATATTTATTTTCTGGTGGTGCTTGTTAGGTAGGTGGTCTACCACATGAGCCCTTTTTGCTTTAGTTATTTTTCAGATAGGGTGTACATTTTTGCCTGCAGTTGGACCACGATGCTCCTACCTGTGCTTCCCCATATAACTGGGAAGTAGTAATATACAACATCATTACAGCCGTTTTGTTTGTTTACTGTTTAGAGGGAGGGTTCTCCTTTTTTGCCTGTGCTAGCCTCAAATGGTCATTTTCTGACTCAGTTTTTGCTGGGCTGGCATCAAATGTTAGTTTTTCTATTTCCTCCCTCCCATGGGCTGGGATTAGAGGAGGGCCCAGGTAGAATTTTTTTTTTCTTTTGCTATTTTGAAATTCAGTTTTTCTCAAACTTTACCCTCTGCTTTAACCAATTCTCTACCTTTCCTTTCCTAATATTTTTCTCTGTATATCTCTCATGAACACTGTATTTCCTTTACCCTGTTGGCTGGAAGACTGAATGCTTAAAAAAAAAAGTAATCTTACATCAAAAAGATAAATAAAAAGGGCAATTCAAGTGCTCTTTCAAGTAGAGGATACAATAACAATAGAGTAAGTAAAATAAACCTACTAAAGGTAACAATTCAGTAAGGAAAGTTCAAATTAAAACCGTTCTGAATGTACAAGTTTTTAACTGCTGGTAAGAAACTTTGACATCTGTGTGTTTTTCCTCCAAGGAAACTGCGCTCACTTTCATAAAGGAGGCTGGTGGTACAATGCCTGTGCACATTCTAACCTCAATGGAGTATGGTACAGAGGAGGTCATTACAGAAGCAAGCACCAAGATGGAATTTTTTGGGCTGAATACAGAGGCGGGTCATACTCCTTAAAAGCCGTTCAGATGATGATCAAGCCTATTGACTGATGAGAGACAGTCCAACATAAATGGCACAGAATATGTAATTTTAGTTCCCCAAAAATGTTTTATGTCTCTAACTTTGCACAATTATTTCTAAACAAAGAATTTGTAAAATGAATTTTACCCTAACTATAAAAAGGATTTATGAATGTAGTTTCATCTTCCTTCAAAATTCTGCTCAAAATGATTTGTATGAATATCCTACTTATTTTTTAAAGTTATATTGATTGAATACAGGTAAAGTCTATTTTCTAAAATGTAAATATGTGTCACAATACAAATCAAATCTTAGCTTTAAGTCAAACAATACATGCTCAAGATTCTTAACCATTTATTTAAAAATTATGAAATTATTCTAACTTGCAAAAGTAATTTTAAGATTTTAGCCAAGTAATGCATTTTATTTATAAAAACAGACAAGAAATTAGAGAAATCTCTAGTTTTGCTGTAAAAAATTTTTTCACTGAATAAAAATTTGAGAAAATTTCAAATCATATGTGTCTTTCACATTTAATGACTGAATCTGAACTGTTAATGATTTCCCACCCCCCAAAGAATGGTGACTTAGAATATTAAAGTATATATCATTTTTAATTAAGAAATATAAATACTAATGCTTATTTGCATGGTAAATTTATTAAAAATAAACACACAAGTATGTTTTCAATATTTATATGATATGCTGACTACTAAAACTCTGAAATGCAGTTTATATAGCAAAGTTAGTATAATTGTTTTTTATAGTTATACTGTTTAATATAATTCTACAACCAAAGTGCCAATGTTTTATATAGTTCATTCTAAGTGAATTTATTTATTCTTTTTCTCCTAACTTACCAATCTTTATTTTAGAAAAAAATCTTGTTTTCAGACTGAGGATATAGTTCAGTGGTAGAGTGCTTGTCTAGAAAGTAAGGGGTCCTGGGTTTGATCTCCAGTACTTGGGCGGGGGGAAAAAATCTCATTGCTATTCAAGGCAGAGAACTTGGGTGGCTGTAGTAGCATTAGTGTATATTTATAGATGACACTAAAACAATGTCAAGGAATTGTTCAAGATGTTTTCACAATATAGAGGATTCAATCGCTTCAGAGCAAAAAACACAGAGGCCTGGCTAGTCCAAACTCTAATTTCATGGAGAGAGTAATGAAGGGGGTTGGGGACAGAGGAATATATACAAGAAAATGAGAGATGAGGGAGGGAAGATAGGAAGGAGGGAAGGAGAGAAGGACATAGGTCCTAATGCTTTGCAACTCATATCTTTATTAGGGATCTTATAACACACCTGTCTCCCAGAAATAAATTCATTGCTTAGAGCTGACATTCCTTTAATTCACTTGTTAAGTTAAAATTTAAAAGAAATCTGAGACAAGAATGGTATAATGGGAAGATAACTATTTGAACAATTCAAGTTCATCATCAAGGCAAGTTTCTCGGGTATCACATCTTAAAAGTGAAAAGTTGCAACCTGATTATTAGATTACTGTTCTTCACTTTACCTAGTTATCATCTTTTTTTTTTTTTTGGTCGGTCATGGGGCATGAACTAGGCCTGGGGGATATCCCTGAGCTCTTCAGCTCAAGGCTAGCACTCTACCACTTGACCACAGCCCACTTCTTATGTTCTAAGTAGCTAGGATTACAGGCATGAGCCACTGGGCACATGGCTCTAGTTATCTTAAAACTACTTTTGAGGTCCTTCTTCCCACCCTACCCCCAGAATTGGGAGAAAAATTCTGCTACGGAATTTTGGGGAATTAGGCATCACACAGTTCTAAATCTTAACTGAATAAAACTTCACAGAGGTATCCATTTACTAGACAGGACATTATAAGAATTTCGCTTAGAATACATTTCACATACAAATTAGAATAGTAGGCTGAATGCTTAACTGCTTTAGCCAGCAGACCCATTCTGTTCTCCGACATAGAACAGCTATGGCTTTGCTGCATGTTTCCCAGAAAGCTTAGTGCAACATCTTCTGAATCAGTGACACTTTGTTTAATTTATAGGTTTGAATTTACATTGATCCATGACCTTTACCTGCAAACCTTAGTGCAATGTAGCTGTTACAGCAGGTAATTTTTAAAAAATGGAAGTGAAGGTAAGAATAGTGAGAGGAGTTTCCGTCTAAATCAAGTATTAGAAGATAATAGGTTAGATCACTTGTTTGGCATATAAGGACTGACTTACCAACTTGGCAAGTAACCTAGGAACAGAGTTGTAGAAATTGTCTTAGTTGGGGCTGGGAAGGTGGCCCAGTGGTAGAGCACTTGCCTTGCATCCATGAGGCCCTGGGTTCGATTCCTCAGCACCACATAAACAAAAAGAAAAAAGCCAGAAGTGGCACTGTGGCTCAAGTGGTAGAGCGCTAGCCTTGAGAAGAGCTGAGGGACAGTGCCCAGGCCCAGAGTTCAGGCTCCATGACTAGACCCCTCCCCCCCCCAAAAAAGAAAGAAATTGTCTTAGTAGTGGTTAAGAATGAACTCATAACTTTACCTTCAAGTTAGTTTATCAGACACTTTCATTTATCAACCCTTCAAAAGACTTAAGATTTTGGTCTGTATAAAATAGAAGAGCATTAACATCTAGCAAACTTGTCTAACTAAAGCAGATTTTTTAATTTTGTACATGTGGTTTAATTCAGGACTTTGAGCTTCCTAGGTACTCTGTCACTTGTGCCCACCTCTAGTACTTGTTTGCTTTTTGTATTTTTTGGTTTTATATTTTTTGGTTTTGTTTTTATCTTGGGTCAGTCCCAGACTTCATAGCTGGCATTACAGAGTGATCCACAGCATCTGCTTCACTTGTGAATAAGGCCTTGCTAACTTTTTGAAGGACTAGCCTCAAAATGTAATCCTCTACATCTCAACCTCCTGAGTAGCTGCAATCACAGGCATGAAGCCTGTAGATTCTTAAAAATTCTTATTCTGGATATTGTTCAAATTAGGTATCACTTTGAGATTTTTTTTAGATGATAATATCTTTAAAAAAATGTTAGCTGAGAATAATCTCACTTTTCAATTTGATCAGAGTTAACTATTATTAAGTTATAATTCTATAAAAAGTTATAGGAAATGATGAATAAACTCAAAGTTAACTAACCAAAAATTTTCAATGTTAATGTAATATTTTCATATAAAAGTCATAATACACATGTGTATAGCAAGTCAACTTAACCTGTTTTACATCAGTTTCTTTGACTATAAAACATAATTAGTCATCTATTTTATAATATTGTTATGTATTCAATATATGTAAAGTACCACGTATCAGGCACATTTAGTTAAATGCTGAGTGTTGCTAACATTTTTTTTTTTTTTTGTCAATTGTGGGGCTTGAACTCTGGGCCTGGGTGCTGCCCCTCAGCTCTTCAGCTCAAGGCAAGCGTGCTACCACTTGAGCTACAGTGCTACTTCTGGTTTTCTGAGTGGTTAATTGGAGATAAGAGTCTCACAGACTGTCCAGGCTGGCTTTGAACAGCAATCTTCAGATCTCAGCCTCCTAAGTAACTACAATTATAGGCATGTGCCACCAGTGAGTGCCTGGCTACTAACGTGATTAATTAATGTTAAGTTAAAATTATTTTTCTGGTAGTGTATACTCAAAAAGATTATAAAATAATCTTGCATATTTTATTAATATTGGTAATTGGCAAACGGCCACCAAAGTCGTTAAATTTGGTGAATCTGATGCTGCTTTCGATGAGCATGTAGGCGTGTAAAGCTTCTTTCTCTTTTATTTGGGAGGGGAGGTTTTAAACAGAGGACTGAACCCAGGATGTTATACTTGCTAAGCAAGTGCTTTGCCACTAAGCTACATCCCAGCCTGCTGCTTTCTATTTTATTGAAAAATGCAAGTTCTTTAAAACACCATGAACAGGGGCTGGGAAGGTGGCTCAGTGGTAGAGTGCTTGCCTTGCATGCATGAGGCCCTGGGTTGGATTCCTCAGCACCACATAAGCAGAAAAAGCCGGAAGTGGTGCTATGGCTCAAATGGTAGGACGCTAGCCTTGAGCTGAAGAGCTCAGGGACAGTGCCTAGGCCCAAAGTTCAGGCCCCATGACCAACAAAAACAAAAAACACCATGAACGTCTTCTACTCATATTGCATATCTTTAGTCAAAAGTAAAGAAAATATATCAAAAAGATACTAGAGGAGTTTTAAGTATAGAGAACAGTCAGATTTACAAAAAAAAGGGGACAGAAGTGATATAATGGAAAATAGGGATGTTATTTTGGCTAAGGAAAAAGCTACGGCTAGCTGCCATTTGATCAGAGCTCATTTTCAGGATACAAAAGAAATTGAGCACATTCCATTGCTGTATGAGCATATACCACATAACAAATAAATAATCAAAATAACTGGTAATCTGTAATATAAACTAACAAACAGAAATGGAAATCTTTGAAAATATTAAAAGCCAATGGGATTTTTCCATTAAGTATTTTGAAATCACTGTCAGTGTTTTCTTACTTATGCCAGTGAAGGAAAAGGAAAAAGTCCCTTTAGTCCATGCAGAATTGAAGAAAGCCTTAGAATGTCGTTGAAATTACCTAAATAGAAATGTGACTACTACGAATTATCATTTTGGGTAATAATTGTATATGGGTGAGTAGAAATTTCTAAAACTAATATAAGACTTAAATCTATTTTGAGATCAGTATTCACCCTGTCTTTTGTATGTAAAAACAACAGAAAAATAAAAATAATTCAGATAGTCTGAAAAAGACTATAAATTTATATATGTTTTGAAATCTTCATTAACTGTGCCAACTATTTAACAATGTAATGCAAAGATTCATGTTTCTGGGCTTGGAAGGTAGCTCAGTGCATGCATGAGGCCATGGCTTCAATTCCTCAGAACCACATAAGCAGAAAAAGCTAGAAGTGGTACTGTGGCTCAAGTGGTAAAGTGCTAGCCTTGAGCTGAAGAGCTGAGGGACAGTACCCAGTCCCAGAGTCCAGGCCCCACAACTGACATTAAAAAAAAAAAAAAAAAAAGATTCATGCTTCTGATGACAATGTCAATAAATGACAATGAGTCATTCAGGAGATAAAGATACTAACCTCTACCTCTTTTATTAAAGCCCCAATAAGTTTTATAGAGGCAGCAACAGTCCATTTAATTCCTGGTTAGGAACTGAGCACCAAGCAGTGCTGAGCAAATGCTGGTTTGCCAGCTGGGGTGCGAAAAATAAACTAGGATATTTAAAAACTTGACCCATACAAATCCATTCATTATATTCAAATGAAAATTAAAAGTTATACCAAGCAATAGTGGTTCCTGCCCATAATTTTAGTTACTTGAGAGGCTAAGATCTGAGGGATGAAATTTAAAACCAGCCTGGGCAGACAAATCTGAGAGACTTATCTCCAATTAACCATAAAAAGCCAGAAGTAGAGGTATGCTTCAAGTGGTAGAACACCACTAGCCTTGTAAAGAAAAAGCTAAGGGAGAACATCTTGGCCCTCAATTCAAGCCCCAGTACCAACACAAATAAATAAGAAAGGAAGAAAAACATAAGTTTCCAGCATAATGAGAAAATCCAGAGAGAGATCATTTAACTAGGTATAACTATTGAATGCTTACTTTATATGCCATAAAAAGCCTTGAAGAAGGCAAATAAGGGCTTATACTCTTGTATACTCTTCAGTGAGACAAATCAAGCAAAATTTAGAAATAAAACATAGTATAAGCTGGGCAAGTCAGATGCCAGTGGCTCACACCTGTAATCCTAGCTACTCAGGCAGCTGAGATCTAAGGATCCAGGTTCAAGGCCAGCCCAAGCAGGACAGTCCATGAGACTCTTATCTCCAATAAATCGGAAGTGGCACTATAGAGCTCAAGAGGCGCTAGCCTTGAGCTGAAGAGCTGAGGGACAGCACCCAGGCCCAGAGTTCAAGCCCAATGACCAACAAAAAGCAAAAACAAGCAAACAAACAAAAAGCTGGGCGCCAGTGGCTCATGCCTGTAATCTTAACTACTCAGGAGGCTGAGATTTGGGGATTGAGGTTCAAAGCCAGCCTGGGCAGGAAAAGTCCATGAGAATCTTATCTCCAATTCACTACCAGAAAACCAGACGTGGTGCTGTAGTTCAAAGTGGTAGAGCACTAGCCTTTAGTGAAAAATCTCAGGCCCTGAATTCAAGCCCCACTAATGGGGGAAAACAAACAAGCAAAAGATAGTATATATTTTTTCAGAGAGGTAGAAGGTAATATTGCAGATTATAAAGATTCCCTTTGTCTTAACCTAACTGTATTTTAATTTACATTTTACTCTACTTTTCAATTTAACTTTTGTGCCAGTATTGCTTTGCAGTCTTGTTTGGCTTTTTTTTTTTTTTTTTTGGTCTGGTCATGGGGCCTGAACTCTGGGCCTGGACGCTGTCCCTCAGCTCTTCAGATAAAGGCTAGCACTCTGCCACTTGAGCCACAGTGCCACTTCAGTTTTTTTTTTTTTTTTTTTGTTTTTTTGCTTATGTGGTGCTGAGGAATCGAACCCAGGGCCTCATGCATGCAAGACAAGCGCTCTACCACTGAGCCACATTCCTAGCCCTTGCATGGCTTTTTTTGCTAAGGGCTGGTGCTCTATTACTTGAGCTACACCTCTAGTTCTCTGATTATTTCAAACTGAAAATTAAAAGAGAAAGAGGAGAAAGTTGTATTATAAGGGCAAGTTTTTATAAATCCCACAGAATGACTACAGGATTTTACAAAAACTAACCGTAACATCCTATTTTACTTAATAGGAAGTAAGATCATACTGCAACAATTTGCTTATTTTTTCATAGTTTAAAAGCTATGTTCTTTTTCCCAGTTAGCATTCTCATCTGCTTGAGCCATTACATAGAAATAAGGTTTAGAAAATAAGAGTATTTACCATACTTTATACAAATAAATTATTTTTGTATTGTTCTAGCTTTCTCTGTAGCAAAGCAAAACTTCTCAAACCAAACCCTTAAATTTTCTCCAATGACAAGAACAAATGACTGCTGTTAATGATTTTCAGATTTAAAGCAATGATTTCTCATATAAAACATTTTTCCTTGAGATCTGCCAAAGCTATGCCTCTCTAGACAAACTGCATCCTTGTTCTAAGAATTTTTCACTATATTGTCCAAGCTGACTAATTTTTACCTTGAATGCAAACCAAAAGAGAAGATACAATTTTTTTAAAGGATGACTAGTGGAAAGCCAAAAAAATATTTCTTCTACTTCTAATTTAATCCACATTGAATTATAAATAAATCAGCAGTGTAGAAATGAGTTTTATTATTACATAAACAACTATCCCACCTGTCTAAAACTTCACAAAGAATGGGTAGTTTCGATTAATATTTTAGCAGAGGAAACAGTTTGGACCACTTCTCTCACGTTAAGAAACAAATGGTTGACCTTTTCCTATGTACTATATATACATGTTTTCAACTGATACATTCTTTTTTCTAAGAATCTCTACAGACAAAATGGATAAAGGATAGCACTGTGTAAATCCTGTATTCATGAAGAAAAAGTTAAATGAAACTATCGATTTTCATAGGATTATTTTTCAAGCTAAGTTCTGTCCCTTGACATGTATAGCATCATAAAAATGTTCAGTTTTTTTGGCAACTACACTTGGCCTATTTTCATATGAATGGGAAAGGATTCTGAAGAAAAAGTCAAATTAACAGGATGGAAATTGGTATTATATCTTTAATTCTTCAACACACTTCAGCATAAAAATGAAGAATGAAAAGAATGAACATCTGTGTATGATGTAACTCAAGCAGTCAGTAAATTGTGTAAGAAATTTGTTTTGTATTTTCTTAAGAAAAGCAATTCTGGCTCGACAGACTTAATTCACTTGGTGGGTTTGTTACAAAACCAAATGTCACTACATCAAAAGGATGATTTTTAACTTATCTAACAAATATTCCATTTTTTTCAAGTCCATCATGTTTGTGCCAAATGGTCCATCATCTCACAATCTAGAAACTCTTTGCAAAATAGTACATAGATGAAACATGTGAAGATTACCAAAATATAGAATTATGTAGATGCTTTTAGTATATGCTTCTCATTTTCTCATCTCATTTTTACCATTTTCCCTCTTTTGGTCTTTAATTCTTGGATAATCCTCACACATATGTGTCTCATTTTACTAGAGAACCCAAAAGCAGATTAGGGGGAGGAAATATGTAAAAAAACAACAACAACAACAAAAAACACTAGGTTCACAGGTTAAGTTTTGTTAAATTTCAGTTAGTCCTGGACAAAATTCATTTTTCTTTCTCTCCCTCCCACCTTCCCTCTCTCTCTCTCTCACACACACACACACACACACACCACCACCACCAAGCACAGTATGAAGCAAATAATGGTGCCAGCTGAGTTACTAGGGATAGCAATGAAGAGTTGACCTGTGCAAATATGCCATCCAAATACACTGACTGTATTTAAACAGAAACTAAAACAGTTACTATGACAATAGGAAAGCCCAAAAGGGATCATTTAATTAGATAAACCAACAAATATTAAATGCTTTCTTCTATAATAAAAAATAAGCTTATCATGCTCTATTGACGAGCTGCTCACTTAAGCTATGGTAAGATAAGGATCCAGTTGGGACTAAGGGAAAGATGATGAGTTCATTTCTGCACATTTTATTGTAGTCAAGCAATAGATTAGTCTCAATCAATAGTTTAGCATATAAAATGTTATGATGCCCTAAGAATAAGGTAAATAGCTAGACAGACAGATTAGGCTAGATGTGTGTCATTAAGCAACAGGTTAGAAAAACCTGAAAGAGCCTACTCCACTGAGATTTTTTTTAAAGTAGACAAATGCCTTCTTAAGAATACCTTTAAGAGGCCGGGCATCAGTGGCTCCCGCCTGTAATCTTAGCTACTCAGAAGGCTGAGATCTGAGGATCATGGTTTAAAGCCAGCCCCAGGCAGGAAAGTCTATGAAACTCTTATCTCCAATAAACCACCAGAAAACTGGAAGTGGCATTGTGGCTCAAGTGGTAGAGTGCTTGTCTTGAGCTGAAGAGCTGAGGGACAGCACCCAAGCCCAGAGTTCAGATCCCACAACCGACACAAAAAAAGAAGAATATATTTAAGAGAAAGGCAGAGATAGAGGACCAATAAAACAAAAGCCAGTGCACACGGTATGCCCAAGAGATACTGGTACTGGTACTAACACCTTAATCACCAAATTAAGATGAGGTTTGAGAGCTATGAGGTCAGTGGGGACCAAATTTCTTTTGAACAGAGAATGAGGTAATAGCATGCTGAGCAAAAAAGAGAGAACAGGGTACCAAGTAAAATATGTGAAGACAGTGAAGAATAAGATTCTAAGTCATGAGGACAAAGAGAACTGAAATAAAGTCATTAGAAATCAAAATGAAGATCTAATACTTTCTCCAAATTAACAGCTACCTCTCAATGTTTGCCTCATCTACTTTAACTCAAAAGAGTAACCATGTTTCTTCCACAACTGCCAAAGAGAAAATACAGACATTAACAGAAAACCTTTCCAGATTCCACTAAACAACTTTGCTAGTGGTTCCCTCCCATTCTTTCTCTCTGACTATCTACACAAACACATACAGAGAACTTAAGATCTATACCAAGCTGAACAATAAAAAGAAAAGATCTCTGAGTTAGATATCATAGCATTAGGATTTGTCATTTTCTCAGCTAATTAAAAAAATTGTTTTTTCTAGAAGATACAAATTATTAAATATAATGAACAGTTCATTTGGGGTTTCTTTTCATTTAAATACCTAAAAATTATTCATATTTTGCTGAAAATAATAATACATTATTGGTTAAATCATTCTTGACATTTATAAATGCTGTAAGGTATAGAATAAGGTGATGATCCTTAGCCAAATAATATATAAAATATAGAACTGTCTTAGTACTAAACTAAATCTCCACAGTTAAATAATTTATGTCAACCAGGCAAACAATTCCATCAACATCCATTTGAACTACTCTTCAAAATTCATATTAAAACATCTGCCAACTACAAAAGAACTTTGATCAATGTCTTCAGCTAATGTATTAAACTTCATTGCAACCTACTCTTCCATTCCTTAAAAGCATTACCAAAATGGCTGAAACACTGTCATTTTAAAAGATGGCCCACTGCTAAGTAAACCTAAGTTTAAGAAAAACCTGAATGGCAAAAGGCTAATTCATATTAAAGTACATCTCAAATATTAAGGTAAAAACCGCTAATTTTTCAGCTTAGAAACCTTGCAGTGATTTAAGAATACATATATTTAAGCCAGGCGCCAGTGGCTCACGCTTGTAATCCTAGCTACTCAGGAGGCTGAGATCCGAGGATTGAGGTTCAAAGCCAGCCCAGGCAGGAAAGTCCGTGAGACTCTTATCTCCAATAAACCACTAGAAAACCGGAAGTGGCACTGTGGCTCAAGTGGTAGAGCGCTCGCCTTGAGTTGAAGAGTGCAAGGACAGTGCCCAAGCCCAGAGTTCAAACCCCACAACTGATAAAAAATGAAAATTAAAAAAATTTAAAAAAAGAATACATATATTTATAACTGAGTTTCATACAAATTACTGATTAATAAAGAGCAACACACAGTGATATAAAAAACACACAGTGACATTAACTCACCTAAATAGGGAATGCAAGGTGTCATCTTTAAGCTACTTATATAGTCTCTGAGTCTTTTGTAGTTATCTTCTTTACTCATTACATATTCTAATTTTTCAAAGGTAGCTTTGTCTTTTCGACTTAAGAGCTAAAACACAAACAGAAAAACCTGTTGTTAGAAGAGAAACTACACTCATTACCTAACTTACAGACCTGTGACCCATCTATATATTACCTTTATAATAACAATAAAAAAAAAAATTTAGGGGATGGGCAGGTGGCTCAGTGATAGAGTGCTTGCCTTGTATGCATGAGGCCCTGGGTTCCATTCCTCAGCACCACATAAGCCAAAACAAACCGAAGTGGCTCTGTGGTTCAAGTGGCAGAGCACTAACCTTGAGCTGAAGAGCTGAGGGACAGTGCCCAGGGCCCAGAGTTCAGGCCCCATGACCAACAAAAAAAGAAAGAGAGAGAGAGAGAGAAACTAATTTCTTGGCCCTCTTAACTTTTCCTGGCATGTAAAGAACTACATGGTCTAATATATATGCAATTTATATTTTATAATTTCCATAAAGAACAACTAGATTAATAAAATCCATTTTGAGATGTGGGAGGATTATTTATAATAAGTACACAGATATAAAGTACTAATTAGCTGTCCATTATAGGTTATTTCCCTTAGTGACAGCAGAAAATTGAGGATTATTGTTTTTTTCTCAAATCTTTTTCCACTATTAGTATTATCTTTACAGGTCATTTTATTATATTCTACATTTTAAAAAAAGAAAGAATATGTGCTTCATAATGTTCTAACTCCACAATTTTGGAACCAGAGTCCCAAAATTCTTGTAGCTCAGAGTATAAAACTTTTGGCAAAGCTTAAAATGCTTTATTGGTATTAATGAAGGAAGACTCCCCCACAGATTTCCACATGTTCCTGGCTAGTTCTACACTGCTTCATGAACTTGAAAGTCACCACTGAAAATGCAAAATTCTCAGACTACTCATTTTTGATATGCATTTCCAATGGTATATGCAAATGCATTCATTTGCCTAAGCAAACATTTACTTATTATATACCTAAGGTACAGACTGGTGATTCTTTACATCATGACA
This sequence comes from Dipodomys spectabilis, assembly GCF_019054845.1. Taxonomy (NCBI): domain Eukaryota; kingdom Metazoa; phylum Chordata; class Mammalia; order Rodentia; family Heteromyidae; genus Dipodomys; species Dipodomys spectabilis. The sequence continues at coordinate 15,460,703 of NW_024870696.1, forward strand.
ATTATCTGTCCCTGCTATGACTATATTAAATTGGTTAATTTTCAACTTTGTAACTAATATAAATGAATTACCTCCTAATCTAAGAAGTTCATATCAATAACAAACCTTTTATCCTTCCATACCTAATTCCCTTTCTGTCTTTAAGAAATAAGCAGTAACCACTATCCTAAATTTGGGGTTTGTCATTTCTTTGGGTTTTATTTATCTGAAGAGCATTATTTATAGTCTTCTGATTTTTTTTTTTGGGGGGGGGGGGGGATGGTCATGGGGCTTGAACTCTGGGCCTGGGTGCTGTCCCTCGGTTCTGTAGCTCAAGGCCAGCGCTCTACCACTTGAGCCACTGAGCCACTTCTGGTTTTCTGGTGGTTTATTGGAGATAGTCTCATGGACTTTCCTGCCCAGGCTGGCTTTGGACCATGATCCTCAGATCTCAGCCTCCTGAGTAGCTAGGATTACAGGTGTGAGCCACCAGCACCCAGCTTCTTCTCATACTTTTGCTCTATGGCTATCATTCTACTGAGCCATGTCTCCAATCCTGACAAATGTTTGCTGTTTTTTTTTCATTTTGGTTTTTTGTTTTTGTTTTTTCATTTTGGTAGTGTTGGGAATCCACAGGCTGAAACATGGTAAGTGCACATTCTAGCATTGAGTTATAGCCTTAGCCTGATAACTGTTTTGTTTACTTAACATTTGATATTCTAAAGTTTTACCCATGAAGTTCTAAATAGCTATAGTTCACTCATTTCCATTGCTTACACATTATTTCACCTGTAAAACATCTTTACTGCGATTATCTAAAATTTTTTCTAATTTTTTTTTTTTTGGCCAGTCCTGGAGCTTGAACTCAGGGCTGTACACTGTCCTTGAGCCTCTCTGTACTCAAGGCTAGTGCTCTACCACTTGAGCCACAGTGCCACTTCTGATTTCTTTTGCTTTGTTTTTTCAATTGTTTTTCTTTTTTAATTTTCTGGGCCTCAAGTTCTCTTGGCATTTTCACTCAAAGCTAATGATCTAGCAGTTGAGTCATACCTCCTGTGTTAGAGTCTCACAGAAGTTTTCTGCCAGGCCTAGCTTCCAACAACGATCCTTAGATTTCAGCCTCCTGAATATTTAAGATTACAGGTGTGAACCACCAACACCTGGTTTTCAAGTATCTTTTGATAGAAAGTCTTTAATATTGCAAAACTGGTTTGATATAGTTTGACATATACCAACACATCATCTTTACTCTCATTTTAGCATCTTATCTAAACTTTTAGCATCTTATCTAAAAAAATCCCTACATATACCAAGCAAGAGATCCATTTGTGCCATACCAAATAGTCATTCTTATTTTTCCTTCTAACAACTCTGATTTTGCATTTTGCATTTAAGTCTTGAATTAATCTGATAGTCATTTCTGTAAATGGCATATGGGCTCAATTTACTTTTCTCCAAACTAATAACCTATTTTGAAGCTCCAATAAATAAATGGCCACTCATTTCTTCACCAGTTTATACTAGTTCCATTGTCATATTTCAGAGTTCTAAAGAAACATTTTTCTACTTCTAGGTCTATATTTGATTTTTTTTAAATTTAATGTTATTGTCAAGGTCATATACAGAGGGATTATAGTTATATACATTAAGATAATGAGTACATTTCTTGTTGATGAGTATATTTGGTTTTGTTGATAGATGTAGCTAAATCAGTTCAAGGTATACAATAGTTTTAATATCTGTACAGGCAAGTACTCATGTCCTCATTCCTGTTTTCTTCTTCAGGATGTCTTGGCTATCCTTAAACCTGTACATTTCAATATAAATTTTATAATTGATCTTTCCTCCAAGCATTACTAGGACACAAATGACAAGTTAAAATTGCATATATTTAAGGCATACAATGGGTTTTGATATATACATATAATTAATAATGCCATCATTTCACAATTACAATTTGTGTGTATGGATCAGTAGGAACATTTCAGATATATTCTTTCAGCAAATTTTATGTATAAATATAAAATTATTAACTATAATCATGTTATATATTAAATTTCAGTAACATCTGTTCCACATAATGAAATTTTGTGCCTACTGTACACCTCCCAGCTTCTCCAAACCCCTACAAACTACCCTTTTACTCTGTCTCTACTAAGAACAACTTTACATTTAGAATTTCCTTTTTTTTTTTTTTTTTCAGTCAGTTGTAAGCTTGAACTCTGGGCCTGGATGCTGTCCCTCAGCTCTATCAGCTCAAGGCAAGAGCTCTACCACGTAAGCCACAGCGCCACTTCCGGTTTTCTTATGATTAACTGGAAAGTCTCATGGACTTTCCTGCCTGGGCTGACTTTGAATCGCAATCCTCAGATCTCAGCCTCCTCAGTAGCTAGGATTACACGCATGAGCCACTGGTGCCCAGCTTTAAAGTATTAAATACAAACAAATTTAGCTGAGTCTATAAAGTTTTACCTATGTAATCTAAATTTAAGAATACCTGAAAGACTGCGTACAGTATCATGTCACTCAAACATGAGTGTTAAACTGTTCATTAAATATTTAAACATTTGTATGTGTCAAAATTTTTATCTTTCTTGTTAAAGTAATACACTGAAATATGTTAGTATCAGAATATACAGCAACATCACATAATTCCTTATTTACTACAGATCTTCCTCTTTTTTTTTTTTTTTGGTCAGTCGTGGGGCCTGAACTTGGCCTGGGTGCTGTCCCTCAGCAATTCAGCTCAAGCTAGCATTCTACCACTTGAGCCACAGTGCCACTTCTGGCTTTTTCTGCTTATGTGGTGCTGAGGAATCGAACCCAGGGTCTCATGCATGCAAGGTAAGCACTCTACCACTCAGCTACCTTCCCAGTCCCTCTTCCATTATTTTTAAAACTAAAAAAAAGTAATGACATCAGGAAAATTTCTGAAAGCCCAGTTTAGATATGCAATCTTACTAAATGTACAATCTTGAGTAAATGTAACTTTTTAACATTCATACTTCATGAGATGAAAACTGATTGTAAAAAATGCTTAGAGGTTACAAAAAAAAAAACAACCCAAAACTAAACAAGCAATAAACGATTCTACTCATAAATTACATGGCAAAACGGATAGAATGTTTAAGGAGAGAACTAAGTACAAAATAATTTTTAAATTCTCATCTATTGTAATAACATTAGTCTTAGTAAGTGCGAAAGAACTAATATTGCTTTACTTCTTACCAGAAGCCTAACTTTGATTAACTAAGGAAGATTACTCACCGCCCATGTTTTAGTCAACCTGAAAATCGGGGCACTCTGTAAGCCAGAAACCACTGCCATGAGTGCGTGAAGGTTATTAAGCTCATACAACTTCTAAAGATTTAAGAAAAGGGGAGAAGGAAAAAAAATTTTAATGGGTATAAGAAAACTATAGATAACATGCAATTTAGGAAATTGGTAATATTCCATATATATTTATTACCTTCATTGTTCAGATCTGTCATTTAGAGTACCTACTATGTTTAAAGTGGGCTCCCCCAATAAAACTTCCATATCTACTTTGATGTTCCCCAGCTCAGGGAAATAAATTTATCTCTAACTGGAATTTTTGTTGTTGTTCTTTTTTTTAAGTATGCTCTCATTTACCTCTAACCAAACTTTTTTTATACTGTCATATTTCTAAGCTTATGTTACAGTTTAAAGAAAGGGTTTCTTTAGAATACTCATCTGGTCTCCTGCCTAAGACTCCTATTTTTCTAAGTATGGAGTTCAAAACCTCTTCACAGAACTCATGCTTCTTCCTGTCATGCTTCTTCCTGACTAAATGTTTCTCATTCATTCTGAGATATTATTTTTATACTCTGATCCAGGAAACGCTTATCTAAGACTATACTCCATTAGTTTTCCAAGAAATCCACTCAACATTTATTATTGCTAATTTCCAGATTTGTCATACTAAATGATATTTATATCACAAAGGTACTGTCCTAAAAAAATCAGTTATTTTATAAATATTCCAACTATGTTACTAGAAAAGCTTGAGGCAAAAAAAAAAAATGCTAAGAGTGGCACACTTAATTGAAAACCCAAAGAAAGCAAATAAACACACAATAATAGGTACAAAACAGTATATAAATCTTTACATAGGAAAGTTATATAGTCTAGTTGGGAAAATTCACTCAACAAATAAATGTTAAACATTTATAATGGACTAAGTACATTTTATACTCTATATATGCCAAAAATGAAAAGAACTATAAAGAAACAAAATTCTGCTTTGATACTACTGCCTCAACTCCTCCAAGAGTTTTCATTTTCAGCAACTATCACTAATGATAATTTGGTCCTATTGCTCTTATCTCTTTACAGGTGTTGATACACAATGCTAGTGATTCTGTCTGTGGAATAATATTTTAAAGGAAGGCATATAATAGCTAGCTTTATAACAAAGCAAATACAGAATAGAGATAATTAACAGGCAGGAAAAAATAATTTTGAACTTTGCCATTATATACTAGAAGTCTGAATAGGAATGAAGTGATATGATGAGAAAGATAGGGCTAAAACTCAGAAGTATTTTTTAACTACCAAAAATATTAGAAAACAGTAATAGAAATTCAGAGTTGATGAGAAATGTAATTGATTTCAATTAGCTAAAAACCCAGTATCTAAAGTGTCACAGAGAATGTTTCAAAGCTTTTTATGACAACTTTGGTGGGGGGGGGGGGGGGGTGGTTCGGGGGTAGCGGGGAGGATTGGGTGGCGGGGCGGGGTGGGGGGGGAGGATGGGAAGGGGAAACAAAGGAGGAGGCTATAATGCTTGGTAAGAAATGTACTCATTATCTTGCCCATGTAATTGTAACCCCTCTGTACAGTATTTTCACAATAAAAAAACACTTTTTATGATACTTCTGCAAAGTATCTATTTGTATAAGCTAATTCTGCCATCTAGTGCTACAAAATGTTAGAATGTACCTGGTTTTATATGATGAAAGAAAATGCAACATAAAACTATTGTAAGCCTGGTATGTTCACTTTACTATTTTTCATTCACAAATGAAGTTATATGTTACAAGAATCCTAACGGAGGACTGGGAAGGTGGCTCAGTGGTAGAGTGCTTGCCTTGCATGCATGAGGCCCTGGGTTCGATTCCTCAGCACCACATAAGCAAAAAGAAAGTAACAGGAAGTGGCGCTGTGGCTCAAGTGGTAGAGCACTAGCCTTGAGATGAAGAGTTGAGGGACAGCGCCCAAGCCCAGAGTTCAGGCCCCACGACTGGACCCCCCAAAAAAATGAAAAAAAAAAAAGAATCCTAACAGATGAATGTGGCTATGATTACTTTTTAGTGAACTTGCAAATTTGGAGTCGTTACAGATTTATCTTAGTTGTCTTTTTGTAGACTGTACTGTTTCACAATTTTCTCTAAATGCTGATTATCCTTGAAATCCAAACTCTATACTTTTATCTAGGTCACACAGTAACTTCTCTATTTAGTTGTAAACATCACATATACAATTCTTTTAGAAATAGAGTATATTTTTCAGTATATGGGGTGATCTATTTAAGAAGCAAGCAAACAAAGACCTGTTGTGTATTTTATTACTTAATCCTATATATGGTTTTCAGAATAGTCTATTATCTAGAAGTGTCATATACTATAATTTAGTGACTCAGAAAGGAGGAAGGAGATAAAAGAGGAAATTAAGAGAAATACAGGAAAAGCAAGAGAAAATAGGCTTTCAATTAAAAAGAAAACAAAAACTGAAGCTGCGTATGGTAGCACATGTCTTTAACCCTAGCATTCAAGAGGCTTAAACAGGGAGATAGAAAGTTTGAGGCTTACTCAGTAAATAAGCTTTATTTTCCAGTATCAAAATTAGGAGTAATAAAATATCACAAGCAAATAGTCACTGAAAATATTTTGAGTTGAACTATAAAGTGTTTTACTTACCTTAGCAGTTTTAATATAATGGCTCAAAACTTCTGCTCTAATTTTTAATGTTTGAGCATGAAGAATCTCTCTCACAACCCAAAAGCTTACCTGAAAAAAAAATTAAAATAGTTGAAGGACAAGCTTATGTACTTAGTAGTATCAAACTAATAAAACTATTTGATGAACTTCCTATATTGTTAAAAAGTTTTCATGTTCCCTTATCACCAAGACATCACCAATCTTCAAATACTGTATTCTCTGTACACACAAGAAAAATGAAGGGAAAAAAAAGAAAAGAAAAATCCTCTCCCCCTCTCCTTTTTTTGGTATCTTTCCTAGGGCTTCAATTCAGGACCTAGGTGTTGTCCTTGAACTTCTTTTTAGTCAGTCTTGGGGCTTGAATTCAGAACTTGGGCAGAAGAAGCCTAAGCTTCTTTTTGCTCAAGGCTAGTGTTCTACCACACATGAGTCACGGTGCCACTTCTGGCTCTTCCTATTTATTTGGAAGGAATAAAAATTAGTGCTTCATGCATGCTAGGCAAGCAATCTACCACGAGCCACATTCCCTAGCCCATCTCTAACCTTTTTTGCTCAAGGCTAGTGCTCTACCATTTAAGTCACAGCTCCCTCTGGCTTTTTTGGCAGTTAACTTATCCTAAGAGTCTCATTCGGGCTGGCTTCGAATAGCAGTCCTCAGATCACAGCCTCCTGAGTAGCTAAGGATCACAGTCACTGGCACCTGGCTCAGAAAAATATTCTTTAGATACAACTTGACTAATATGCAAAAGTTAACAGAAAATTTTCAGAGAAAGAGCTTTGTAAAGGAAAAAAATTAACCAGACTGGTGCATAATGAGCACAATAAAAAAACAAACAAGGGAGGGATTGGAGGCATGACTCAGTTGGTAGATACTGAGTTCACGTCCCAGTCTCAGATCTAAAAAGAAAAAAGAAAGAAAAAAAAACCCAGTGGATTAACCATTTTTCTTTTAAATGGACACAATTAGGTAATAAGATCTATAATCAGATGTTGTTCACGATACCAGTAGTTTTCTGTGGCTGAAAGGTATAACTAAAAGTATATATTCATGTCATACATTCTCAAATCAATCCTACAGTTCAAAATTTTTCTAGTATATTTAGGTTCAATCAATTAGAAATAAAACCAACTCCTTTATTTCCTTCAAAAACAGAAAAATCAATCATTATCTGGAAAAAGGTTTTCCAAGCAAATTGAAATAGAAAGAAAGCAACAGCAGGTATATCCCTATCATCAATACAGGCATCCAACCAAAATTAGAAGAAAAATTTAAAAATCACCTATGATGCGCCTCAAGTCCTTTGGGGGGAGGGGAAGGCTAACTCAAACTTAGGATATAAATCACATAAACAGGGCTGGGAAGGTAGTTCAGTGGTAAAGTGCTTGTCTTGCATGCATGAGGTCCTGGATTCGTTTCCTCAGCACCACATAAGCAGAAAAAGCCGGAAGTGGCACCATGGCTCTAGTAGTAGAGCCTTGATCTGAGGGACAGGACCCAGGCTCAGAGTTTAAGCCCGACGAAAGAAAGAAAGAAAGAGAGAGAGAGAGAGACAGAGGGGGAGGGAGGGAGGGAGGGAGGGAGGGAGGGAGGGAGGGAGGGAGGAAGGAAGGAAGGAAGGAAGGAAGGAAGGAAGGAAGGAAGGAAGGAAGGAAGGAAGGAAGGAAGGAAGGGCAAGAAAAGAGAGAAAGAAAGAAAGAAAGAAAGAAAGAAAGAAAGAAAGAGAGGGGGGAGGGAGGGGGGAGGGAGGGAGGAAAGAAAGAAAGAATAAACACTGAGATTGAAGCAATAAGAAAGGTCAAAGCCCACCAAAATCAGCACTAGAGAATGGATACATGCAAGAAGGGGGTGGGGGAGAGGAAGGGTATAAGACCAAGGGGAGAGAGGTTAGAAGAATAAAGAGTGAAAGGAGTGGGGATGTAGCCAAGAATTTTATATATACCACAAAATCAAGAAGAGTAAGGGAAAGGGTGGGTCTAAGCGGGATGAGGACGTTGAAGGGGTGATGATACTGATTCAAGATGCATTGTATTCCTAAACTGCTTTGTAAAACCGTACTTCCTTTATTCAACTACTTGAAGATAATAAAGATTAAAAAAAAGTCTATGCACAGGTGGCTCACTCTGGTAATCCTAGTTACTCAGGAGGCTGGTAATCCTAGTTACTCAGGAGGCTGAGATCTGAGGATCGTGGTTCAAAGCCAGCCTGAGCAGGAAAGTCCAAGAGACACTTATCCTCAGTTAAAAGCCAGGAAACCAGAAGTGTGGCTATGGCTCAAAGTGTGATTGAGCACTAGCCTTGAGCAAAAAAGCTCAGCCTCAGTTCAAGCCCCATGAACAGCAACAAAAAAAAAAAAATAAAGGAGGAAAGGAGAGAAGGAAGGAAGGAAGGAAGGGAGGGAGGGAGGGAGGGAGGGGAAAAATTCTGAGCTGAGTGTCAAGAGGCTCATGCCTATAATCCTAGCTACTCAGAAAGCTGAGGTCTGAGGATCCTGGTTCAAAGCGAGCTCAGGCAAGAAAGTCTGTGAGACTCATGTCTAATTAACCACTAGAAAATGAAGTAGTACTGTGGTTGAGTGCTGGCTTTGAGCAAAAGAGTTCAGGGACAGTGTCCAGGCCCCAGTTCAAGCTCCATAACCAATATAAAAAAAGAATGAAAGAGAAAAAGAGAGAAAGAGAGAAAGAAGAGAGAGAGAGAGAGAAAGGAAGGAAGGAAGGGAGGGAGGGAGGGAGGGAGGGAGGGAAAAGAAAAAAAGGAAGGAAGGAAGGAAGAAGGGAGGGAGGGAGGGGCTGGGAAGTTGGCTCAGTAGCATGAGGCCCTGTGTTCGATTCTTCAGCACTGCATAAGCAGAAAAAAGCTGGCAGAGGTGCTGTGGCTCAAGTGGTAGGGCTCTAGCCTAGAGCTAAATTGCTGAGGGACAGTGCCCAGGCCCATAGTTCAGCCCCCACAAAGCCTGATAGATTTACTGCCAAATTCTACTGGGACTTTAAAGAACAACTAAGACCAGTACTATTACCCAAACAATATCACAAAACAGAAAAGAACACTTCTGAACTCATCTTATGAAGCCAACAAGGAGACAACAAAAATGATAGACCAATTCCAATTTCCTTGATGAACACAGAAAAATTCTGAATGAAATACTTACAAACCAAATTCAACAACACATTAAAAAGACCACACACCTTGATTAAGCCGTTTTTACTCCAAGTATTTGAGGGTAGCTCAACATTTTAAAATCAACAAATGTAATACAATCACCATTGGAATCAAAGATAAAATTCACATGAACATCTCAATAGATGCAAGAAAAAGCCTTTGACAAATTTAACATCCTTTCAGGATTCAAGTTTATTGAAAAACCCAGGGATAGAAGGAATATATCTCTTTACAATAAAAATGATATGACAACCTATCACCATCACATTAAATAAGCAAAAACTGAAACAATTTCTTCTAAATTCAGGAATGAAACAGTTGTTCAGTATAGTACTAGAATTCAAAACAGTAAGTCAAAAGAAAAAAAAAGAAACCCTACTAAGAAAGGAAGAAGTTAAATGATCACTTGTACAGATGATATGATCCCATACTTAAAAGTCTAAAGACTCCATACAGAAATTAGTAGCTTTTATATATACCGGAAATGAATAAGCTGAAATCAGGACGGACACACACACACACACACACACACACACACACACACACACACACACACACACACACACACACACACACACACACACACACACACACACACACACACACACACACACACACACACACAATAAATTTAACCAAAACTTAAAATTATAGGGGGCTTAGAAGGTGGCTCAGTGAGAGTGCTTGCCTTGCATGCATGAAGCCCTGGGTTCGATTCCTCAGCACCACATAAGCAGAAAAAGCCAGAAGTGGTGCTGTGGCTCAAGTGGTACAGTACTAGCCTTGAGCTGAAGAGCTGAGGGACAGTGCCCAGGCCGAGTTCAGGCCCCACGACCGACCAAAAAAAGAAACAAACAAATAAACACCTTAAATTCTAAACATTGAAAAAAAAAAGAAACTGAAGACACTAGAAAACAGAAAGACCCCCCCCCGCCTTGGAGCCGGGTGTTGGTGGCTCACTTCTGTAACCCTAGCTACTCAGGAGGCTGAGATCTGAGGATAATGGATCAAAGCCAGCTCAGGCAGGAAACCAGAAGTTGCACTGTGGCTCAGGTGATAGAATACTTGCCTTGAGCTGAAGAGGCTGAAGAGATGAGGGACAGTTCCCAGGCCCAGAGTTCTAACCCCACGACTGACCCAAAAAAAAAAAAAAATTATCATATGGAAACATAAAAGACCTTGAGGAGCAAAAGCATTACAGAAAAAACAGTAATGCTGCAGATATACTAATGCTAAACTTCAAATTATACTATAACACAATAGTGACAGCATGATACAGGCAAAAAAACTAACAAAAACAGCACTGGCCAAAAGCCTCAAAGACCTTAACGTACATTACAACACTTTGAAAATACAACAGAAAAAGGTAGAACAAAAAAACCTGAAGAAGCTGGGTACTGGTGACTCATGCCTTTAATCTTAGCTACTCAGGAGGCTGAGATCTGAGGACTGCGGTTTGAAGTTAGCCTGTGCAGAGACTCTTATCTCCAATTAATCACCAGAAAGATGGAAGCTGCACTGTGGCTTTAAGTGGTAGAGTGCTAGCCTTGAGTGAAAAAGCTCAAGGACAACCAAGGCTCTAAGTTCAAGCCCCACAAGTGACAAAATCAAAGCCAAAAAACCTTGAAGATATAAGCATAGGCCATATTTTCTGAAGAGGTCTTACATTTCTCAGGAAAGAAAAACAACAAATTCACAAATGAGATTTCATTCAATCGAAAAGCTTCTACATATCAAAGGAAGCAGTTACCAGAATCAAGAGACAACCCACTGGATGGGTACAAGATATTCATTAGAGAAAGAAAATATTGAGAAGATAATAAAAACATAAATATAAAAAAATTCTGTCTATTTGTGAGGCCCTGATTTCAAACTCCTCACAGAAAAGAAAAAAACAAAAATAAACCAAAGAACAAAGAAAAAGTAAAATGAGAACCACTTTAGGACCTTGCTCTACCCTCTTGACACATATCCAGCAGAGTGATAAGCCAACATACAAGATGAATACCTGCATATCCAATTCTTATAAAAGATTAAGAGACAAGAAAGAATGTTAACTTTCAACCATTGGAATAGCAATTAATTGGTTGTAATAGCAATTATAGGAGAAAAAACAGATCATGAAAACAGACAGTATTTGCAGAGGTATCAGCTGAAAATATTTGCAATCAATACTGTTCCTTGATGAAAATAAGTATACACTGAGGAAATGAATTTCAGAAACTTGAAGATCAAAATTTTACACAACTCACATGATTAAATCTTCTGGTGAAGGCAACTGCATTTGGTGCAGAACTGTATTTTTCTTTTTTATTCCACCCACAACTTGAAAGCTCCTAGAAAAATAAGGTAAAAATTAAATATAAAAACATCTCAGTATATTTCCATTCTAATTTTTTATTTTTATTATGCTTAAGTAGTTGTACAAAGAAGTTTCAACATGTCAATTTATGAGGGCAATGCATCTTGATCAGTGTCAACCCCTTCCAACATTTTCCCTGTGTTCTTTTTTTCAATGACTTTATTCAAAAGGTACATACAAAATTATCTAACAATATACGCATTCTGTAAAATCACAATGGAAGCTTTATTTTACAATGAATATGATTAGCAGAACATAGGAAAATTTCTATTTCATAGTCAATATTGGTAAATTCTTCCCAGAACAGATTTAACCCTGAAAGAACAGCTAGAGATAATTACTACATGTCAATCTAAGTTCTTAGTATGAAGCAATTCATTTGGTCTAATCATTATCATTATCATTTATAATTTATCATGGTAAATAAGAAACAAAGTATTATGATCAAGTTCATATTAATGCTATAATGGAAGTACATCAGTATATCAAACTTATTAACAAGTGTATCAATTAAATTTATCAAACCATTCAAAGTACCCACTTGACATAGAATTCAATCCCAATTGTAGTTATTTACACAGATTCATTGCATTTTCCTGCTATAAGCAATGTTATGCTATAAATAATGAATATTGTTACACTTTTTCTGATATTTCTAACCATTTCCTAAAAATACAAGTCCTAAGAATGAAATCACTAAATCAAAGCAAATTAACTTTTTCAAGGCTTTGATAATTAGGCATTTTTTTCTGTTTCTTAACTACCTCTGCCTTAACTACCCCAACTATAAGAATTGTTTGCTGCTAAACAGAGAGTGTACAGTAAGTAGAGGGCTGTGAAATATCACTAAGTCCACCACTCAAATAAAACATATAGAACCATATCCAGTCTTCCACATGGGCATATTTGGGGCTGCTTGTTATTTGTTTAAAGAAACCAATCTTACTATCCTGCCCTAAGTGATAAAATGGACGATTATAGATTTTAAATCTTTCCCGTCCTGAGATTAGATAACAATAACAGCAACAAGTTAGACCTAATACAGAAATTATTATACATTAATTTGTTTTTACATACATTATAACTCATTCGATCCTTATCTTTATCATGTGTCATGATAAATAAGAAACCTAGACAAAAGCATTGCAAATAATGACCATTTTAGAGACAAGGTATCACATGTAACCAAAGGTGGTCTTAACTCACAATCCTGCTGCCTCAACCTCCTAGGATCACAGGTGTATATCACTGTATCTGTCTATGACTTCCTTTTTAACATTTTTCTTTAAAGAATCCTTTTCTCCTTTTTTTAAATAATGCCAGACCAAATGCAGGGTTCATCTAGGTTAAGAAAGCACTCTTCTATGGAGTTACTTCCCTAACCCCTTTATAATGCTTTTCTGATTCCTCTAATAACTGATGCTGTTTTTGGAAAATCCATCCAACTCTAGAACATTTCAGCATAATTTATTTAATGAAAAATGCTTTCTCACTTCAAGAAAACTCTTGTTTTCTTGGAAAAGAAAAGACATGTACAGTCATATTATTTGGGAACAAATGGTTTAAAGTACCATTTTAGGACTCTATTCTAAAGACATTTATAATTTTAAAACCTGAGTAAAAAAAAAAAATCTCAGGGGCTGGGAAGGGGCTCAGTGGTAGAGTGCTTGCTTGCATGCATGAGGCCCTGGGTTCAATTCCTCAACACCACAAAAGCAGAAAAGGCTGAAGTAGTGTTGCTAGCTTTGAGCTGAAGAGCTCAAGGACAGCGCCCAGGCTTAGTTGTCAAGCCCCACGACTGGCCAACACAAACAAAAAACCAAGAAAGTTGTAATGCTGCTTCAGAAATCTTTCCCCATTTGAAATAAGTTGCATTACTATCCTGATATAACAACAAAGTAAGAAAAATGAAGGCTGGATTAGTTGTCAGAGGTTAAGGATGACAAGGTGTGAGGGAAAGTGGGATGGTTACAACATAAAGCAAGAGCTCTAAGGGTGTGTGTGTGTGTGTGTGTGTGTGTGTGTGTGTGTGTGTGTGTGTGTGTGTGTGTGTGTGTGTGTGTGTGTGTGTGTGTGTGTGTGTGTGTGTGTGTTCTAAGGGTGTGTGTGTGTGTAAAATATAGAACTACAGAGACATGCAACAATGTGTGTGTGTGTGTGTGTGTGTGTGCTCTAAGGGTGTGTGTGTGTGTGTAAAATATAGAACTACAGAGACATGCAACAATGCAAATTTCCTGATTTTGGTATTTTACACAGTTAAGATGTGATTGCTGAGAAAAACATTAATGAGGCTTCTCCGCCATTTTTTGCAATCTTAGAATACCTAGTTATCTCAAAACAAAAGGGTTTTTTTTTTTTGGGGGGGGGGTTAGTCATGGGGCCTCACCTCTGGGTCTGGGCACTGTCCCTGAGCTCTTCGGCTCAAGGCTAGTGCTCTACCATTTGAGCCACAGTTCCACTTCCAGCTTTTTTGGCTTATGTGGTGCTGAGGAATTGAACCCTGGGCTTCATGTATGCAAGGCAAGCATTCTACCACTGAGCTACCTTCCCAGCCCAAAATAAAAGATTTAAAAATACAAAAATAGGGGCTGGGAAGGTGGCTCAGTGGTAGAGCGCTTGCCTTGCATGCATGAGGCCTGGGTTCGATTCCTCAGCACCATATAAGCAGAGAAAAAAAGCCGGAAGTGGCGCTGTGGCTCAAGTGGTAAAGTGCTAGCCTTGAGCTGAAGAGCTGAGGGACAGCGCCCAGGCCCAGAGTTCAGGCCCACGACAGGACACCCCCCCCCCCGAAAAAAAAAAAAGCAAAATCCCATTTAATGAGTTGTGAAGCTAAAATTAAACTGGGACTCCAGGAACTCACTTACTACTACTTTCCTCTTCAACCTTGACATGAATTTATGGTCTTAAAGGAAAAGTTAAAGGAAACCTGGTCTTAAAGAATGAATGGCTCTGAAAGGTTATCTTTGTTTCAAAACAAATTTTATGCAATAATTTCTTTTAATGAACTGGGCACCTGTGACTCACATCTGTAATCCTAGCTACTCAGGAGGTTGAGATTTGAGGATCGCAGTTCAAAGCCAGACTGGGCAGAAAGTCTATGAGACTCTTATCTCCAATTAACCACGAAAAAACTGGAAGTGGCACTGTGCTTCAATTAGTAGAGCACTTGTCTTGAGCTGAAGAGCTCAGGGACAGCCTCCAGGCCCAGAGTTCAAGCCCCAGAACTGGCCAAAAAAAAAAAAAAAAGAGAGAGAGAGAGCTGAGTGCAGTGACGTATCCTTGTATTCCAGCTATTTGGGAGGCTAAGGCAGGAGGATCACTTGAGCCCAGGAGTTCAAAGGTAACCTGGGCAACATAGCTAGATTATCTACTAGGAAAGAAAGCACTGGATGCAGGCAGAAGCTTTAAGATTCTCTTTTTGCCAAAAAGACATGTTTTCACAGGAAGAGATTGGGATTCAATACTTGGACCAACTAGAGATTACAATGGTGGTCTTCTAAAAGTTAGCACATAGATAAAAGTTTTCCAGGTGTCAAGATAGATAGCATTTGGGGACTGTGCAGAACCTCCCATGTCTCATGTTCTCTCTGGCCCCAAATCCATATTCCTTTGTGTGTAAAGCAAGATAGTATAGAAACATCAATCACCTAGCCTTTCCTAGAGTCCCATACTTTATGGGAGGCTCCCATTTAGTTTTTCTTCTCAATCTATATACTATCAGTTCATTTCACACACTGAAATCATTGAACCTTTGGAAGGAAAAGAGAAAATTTAAATTCTCCTATAGTTCTGCCTCTTTTTTCTCAGGTTCTAAGACCTTCCTTTTAAGACATAACACATGCTAGAATGCAATTTAAGGAATAAAATCTGACACAAGTATCATCTTTATATTAACAACGTCATCCTTGTCACAAGCTATCATGTATCAAAACACCTCACATTAACACTAAAATAAACGAGTGCAGTTAATGACTCAAAAACGCCTTCATATAGGATATAATTTAAGAATAAGACTATTCTAAACATATTATGTAAACAAGCCTTCATCTTAGCAAAGGCTAAATGAAATTCACTGCCCTTCACACCCCTTAAATTGTGTTCCAATGGATTTAGCTTGTAATTTTGAATGTGGTAAAGGTAACAACTCAAATATATAAAAGTAATTTCTTAACAGTTACTGACAAGTATTTGAAAGAATATTCATGGATTCATTTTGAACCATGACACTATTAAGCACAATTTTCAGTTGCATTTCTTTTAGAAGCACATGGGAAGGAAAACCCCCACAACTGATGACCACCTACCCTATGAAAGAATTACAGAACTCACAGGAGTCACAGCTTCTCTTACGTCTTGTAGGTTTGATCTGTAAAGTGAAATTCTTGGTCTAAATTTCCTCTTGTAGGTGCCAACTCTTAAAAGGACTGTTCTAAGGGTGATGATGTAGGGATACCTATAGACAGAAGAAGAGAAAAGGCCAATATAGACCAGCATATAGACAGAGATCAAGGGAGGAAAGGAAAAGTGGTAGAATCCAAAAGACTGAGGTGGGAATAACGCTTGGGACAGGGTATCCTCATGAAAAGGTAATTACTGCTAAGGTAATTTTATGCTCAAAAGTGGAAATCTTTAAAGGGATACAATTCATCCATTTGCATCCAGATTATATGATTAGGTAGAAAGAAAGAAGGAAAGAAGTCTCTGCAAAGATGATGTATTTCTAGTCCACAAAATGTACTTTGAAACTATACAACTCCAATGTAATCGAATAAATGAAAATGACCCCTTTCAGGCTGGGAATGTGGCTCAGTGGTAGATAGAGTGCTTGTCTAGTATGCATGAGGCCCTGGGTTCAGTTCCTTGCTACTTCATGGACAAACAAACAAATAAAAATTAAAAGAAAAAAAACATTAACATTAGTTTTAAAATATTCCTTCTTGTTGGGTGTCGGTGGCTCATACCTGTAATCCTACCTATTTAGGAGGCTGAGATTTGAAGATCATGGTTCAAAGCCAGGTTGGGTAGGAAAGTCCATAAGACTCTTATCTCCAACAAGCTACCAGAAAACCCTTAAGTGGTGCTATGGCTCAAGTGGTAGAGAGCTAGCCTTGAGCTGAAGGACAGTGCCCAGGCTCAGAGTTCAAGCCCCATGACTGACATTCCTCTCCCCCCCAAAAAAAAATCCTTCTCTTTTCTAATATATATATCTTCCAATCTTATCTTAATACATTATGCCTGAGACTTTATAATGATATCCAATAAGACAACAGCTAGCTACCTTCTCCTTCCACAGATGCCATAATATATTTACTCTCGAAAACAACTTTCATCTTCATTTTCTCTAGTCCTAATCTAACCCTTTTCTTACTATATATTACATTTCCATGGTCATGAACAGCAATAACACAAACCTGACAAAAATAGTTACATCTTGCTCAACAAAGTTTCAAACCGACATCTTGACTACATTTAAATATCTTACTATGCCATGATAATGATAATTTGCCTTGTGAAGGTTAAAATGTGTTTGTGACTATAACTAAGTATCACTATTCCACCATACTGTGAAATATGTGAAATTTATGCAATCACCTATCTCAATTTTTAAAAAAAGTGGGAGAAGGGAAGGTTTAGGAGGGATGGGTGACAATGTCGTCAGACACCTTGTATTCATATACTGTTTTATAGAATGGGAACTTCTTTGTACAAGTACTTAAAGATAATAATAATAATAAAATGTTTTAAAAATAAATCTCTTATTATGTTCATGGTTTAAATCTTAATTTTAATGCACTAACTTGCACTAAAATGACACAATTATGATATTCCTGGTATTAGACCTTTGGATATTGGCAAACATAAGAGGTTTAATATAGAAATTCTTTTATTCAGAAAGCAAGAAATGTCTTACGTTTTTCATATAGATTCACAATTAACTTTGTATTTAATGTGCTTACTTATAATCTTATCTCAAACTGTTATCAAGACTACCCTCAGATATCATAAAATAGTACTCACAGCAGAGTACCAGTCATGCGTGTAATCTTAGTTACTCAGAAGGCTGAGATCTTGGGATCACGGTTCAAAGCCAGCTTGGGCAGGAAAGTCCATGAGACTCTAATCTCCAATAAACTACCAGAAAACTGGGTGGCGCTGTGGCTCAAGTGGTAGAGTGCTAACCTTGAGCTGAAGAGTTGAGGGACAGTGCCCAGGCCCAGAATTCAAGCCCCACAACAGACCACAAAAAAAAAAAAAAAAAAAATAGTACTTGTCTACAAACTATGGTGGGCTTTCTATGTATATAAGGAATCTAGATTACTTAAAATACCTCAAACAATGTCTATGTTATCTAAATGCATGAATATACCTTATCTGAAATCCTTGGGATGACAAATATCAGTAAGTGGACTCTAAAAGGTTTTTTAACAAATTTACACTCTCATTTTCAGTGAAGTGTTACTATCCAACCATGTTTTAATTTATACATGTTTGAAAATCCTTATCTAAAAAACTTTGGACCTTGGGGCTGGGAAGGTGGCTCAGTGGTAGAGGGCTTGACTTGCATGCATGAGACCCTGGGTTCGATTCCTCAGCACCACATAAGCAAAAAAAAAAAAAGCTGGAAATGGCGCTGTGGCTCAAGTGGTAGAATGCTAGCCTTGAGCTGAAGAGATGAGGGACAGCACCCAGGCACAGAGTTCAGGCCCCATGACCCCCCTCCTCCCCACACACATGCATACGCACACACAATCATTTAAGATTATAGAATTGTAACCTCTGTATTATTACTTAAAATCTTTTAAAGAATCACTGAAGATGCCGGGTGCCAGTGGCTCACGTCTGTAATACTAGCTACTCAGGAGGCTGAGATTTGAGGATTGCAGTTCAAAGCCAGACTGGGCAAGAAGATCCGTGAGACTCTTATTGCCAATTAAATACCAGAAAACCAGAAATGGCACTGTGGCTCCATGACAGAGCGCCATCCTTGAACTGAAGAGCTCAAGGACTGCACCCAGGCAAAGAGATCAAGTGCCACAACTGACCAAAAACAAACAAAAAAGAATCACACAAGAAATTAATAAATGTATAGAATGAAATGAACTCTTTAGCTTAGCTTAACTGCTGTATTACCATTAGAAAAGAAGCTTGAAAACATTCTAAATTATAAGTACAAAAATTCTATTTCCAGAAAGACTGTTACTTTTCAAAAGCCATATTGAATTATTAAAAACTTTTGCAGAAATTAGTCTATCCATGGTAAACAACAGGAAATGATCATCTGTAAACTACATAGTGTGGAACAGTGGAATGATAACTTATAAAGCCTGAGTTTAGAACAGGCTAATAGATATTACTCCAGGCAATAGTATTATGCTAGGCATATGTTTCAAAGAATGAAACAAAGGTTCCTGCCCTTTTGTAATTTAGCTTACCACCCCAATTTGTAAGCATTTAAGTAGTGACTGTTTCTCAACCTTTATCACCTAAATAAGATTCCTCCAGTTTTAATGATAATTTCTTATTGCCTTTGCAACTACACTACTCAACATTATCTTTTATTCTTAAGTTACCCAGTAACTTCTCAAAGATCTAGAAGGTAATTTAAAGCTCAACCACTCATAATCAGGCATGGCTCAAATGGAAAGTGACACTCATGAGTTCAAAATACCAATACTGCCAAGATTTAATAAAAAAGAAAAGAAAAGAAAAGAAAAAAAGCCACGCACCCATGTCTCCCATCTGAAATCCAGCTACTCAGGAGGCTGAGATCTGAGGATCTTTTGGTTCAAAGCCAGCCCAAACAATTGAGGTGCTTATCTCCAATTAACCAGCAAAAAGCTGTAAGTGGAGCTGGGGCTTAAGTGGTACAGCACCAACCTTGAGCAAAAAAGCACAGGGAGGGGCTGGGAAGGTGGCTCAGTGGTAGAGGGCTTGCCTTGCATGCATGAGACCCTGGTTTCGATTCCTCAGCACCACATAAGCAACAACAAAAAAGCCAGAAGTGGCACTGTGGCTCAAGTGGTAGAGTGCTAGCCTTGAGCTGAAGAGCTGAGGGACAGCGCCCAGGCCCAGAGTTCAGGCCCCACAACCAGACCAAAAAAAAAAAAAAAAGCACAGGGAAAGCACCCAGGCCCTTGGTTCAAGCCCTAGAACGAACACACACACACACACACACACACACACACACACACACACACACACACACACACACACACACACACACACACACACACACACACACACACACACACACACACACACACACACACACACACACACACACACACACACACAGCTAAGCCAAAGATAAGAAAAAAATGCACAATTCACAAATGGCAAGTCTTCTGGACCTTTGCCCTGGACAGTTTTAACACTAAGAGTTTGCTTTTTTCAGTAAATAAAATTAAGCAAGAAAGAATTAATTGAGCACTCACTCAAAAATCATATGCTGGACACTTACTTAAAAGGAAACGGGGTACAAAACATAGCAATTTAACCCCAAACCAGGCTAAAGGAAGAAAAACAACTGAAAAGAAAAACAAGTGAAAGATCAACTGTCTGGAAATAAAGAATTGTAAAGATGTGTTAATGAAGATTGAACGTATATGACAGAACTACTTATAACCTTCCTTCTTTGTAATCACCACCCTTAGAGCTACCTTACTGTGTTTTGTCTACATCACTAACATAGAACATCTAACTTGTTAGGAGGGGGAGAAAAATAGCAAAACAGCCTAATTTTGTATGAGAGGGGACACGATTTTTGATGACAGGGAGTGTGATTTGTATGAGGGGGATCACTATTCATAGTGAATGTGAATAAATCACTTCACTGAAATAAACTTCAGCACAGCTTCTTCTTATCTGTGGGGCACCTGTTCTAAGACACCACCTACTTCAAATACCAAAAATCCATATGCTCAAATCCTTTGTATAAAATATAGTGTTTGTACACAAAGTATGAATATCTACCTCAATATTTTATATCATGAATAAACTACTTATAATACTGAATAAAATGTAAATACTATATAAACAGTTACATTCTATTTTTAAGAGAGTAAAGTCAAGAAACAAGGAACAGATCCACCTTTTTTTTGAATATTTTAAAATTCATGTTTGGTTGAATATACAAACACAGAACCCAGGGTTAAGGAAGGCTGAAAAATACACACACACACACACACACACACACACACACACACACACACAAAAATTCATGTTTGGTTGAATATACAAAACACAGCACCCAGGGTTAAGGAAGGCTGAAAAATATACACACGCATACACACACACACACACATAGTGAGAGCTTTAACAGTTTTGGTATAACTTAAAGATCTTTGAAAGAGTTTCATAAAGTATATGTAGACACTTTATAAAATTTTATAAGAAGTTACATATAGAAAAATAAATGTTGGAATAATGGAATCATGAAAATAAATCATATATGTGCTATTTTTCCATATTGTAAATTTAGTAAGCCAGGGGCTGTAGGCTCAAGCCATAATCCTAGGTATTCAGGAGGCTGAGATCTGAGGATAGTGTTTTGAAGTCAGCTCAAGCTGTAAACTCTATGAGACTCTCCCAATTAATAAGCAAAAAGCCAGAAATGAAGGTGTGGCTTAAGGGGAAGAGCACCAGCCTTGAGCCAATAAGCTAGGAAAGAGCTTGAGTCCCTGAGTTCAAGCCCCAGTACCAGTGCACCAACACACACAGTTTAACATTAACAAAAATAGTTCCTTCATTCATATCTTATTATCCAATTTTGTGCCTATCCTGGCACTTTACTGAGGGCCTTGCACTCTCAATGGCTTTGTATTGTATGTGTACATCTAGCCCTTATTCAACAGTTCATCTTCCCATATATCCCCCATGCCACCCATACTCCCTGGCCTTTGCCAGATGTTCCACTTTCCTATCAAACACTCTTATATCACATAAGATGTACAAAGAAACTCATTATAGTCATTATGTTAAAAGCCAGCACAGATTTACATACAATAAATACACTGTACTTTATTTTAAAAATAGACATAATATCTGTCTTACATTACTAAGTTTCAGGATTACAGCTTTAAGAAACAAAAAACATTTATATTTTTATTTGGAAAAAATAGAAAAGCCATCAGTTTTAAAACTCAGCTCCAATACTTAGTGTGGTTGCAGTCTGGATATGGTTTGAGTACATTCCCCAAACGTTCATATGCTAGAAGCTTGTTCTCCAGTATTTGTAGTCTTGGGGGTTACAGAAGTTTTAAGAGGTAGAGTCATATGGAAGGTGGGTAGGTAATTGGTGTACCACCCACAGAAGGAATTTAGTTTCAAGAAGTGAGTTAGCTCTGTCAAGAGCAAGTTGCTACAAAATTAGGCTACCACACAGGCTTGGGCCCAGCTACATGCAGCCTTTCTACTTTTTTACTATGTTGTGAAGCAGCTACAGAGGCCCTTACTCAAGACCAAAAAGATAGAGCTTCTTGATCTTGGACATTCAGCCACCAAAAATGTAAGCTAAATAAGCCTCTTTTCTGTATTAAGTACTCAGCATCATTTTGTTATAGCAGCACAAAACAGACTAAGCCAGTGATGTAAACTAATCCTCAGTAATCTTACTAAAAGACTGAAATCTGGAAGACTGTAATTTAAGGGTCAGCCTGAGCAAAATGGCTAAATCATCATCATCATCCATTTCTAAAATCATCAGCAAAACCCTAGGCTGAATATGTGGCTCAACACCAGTTGATCAAGTGCTCCAAGAAAGCATGACGCTTTGAGTTTAAGCCCCATACTAGCCAAAAAACACAACTTTTGTAAGGTCGTCTCTAGTACCTTTCTCTGATCTAAAGTAATAGCACATAGTCACATGTGCTATTACTGTGCTATTATACATCCAACTTCTCTAAGTCTATTTCTTCATCCAGTAAGGAAGCCAAATCAACCAAAATGATTCAAACAGACCCATTTATGACTCAATAACATACTGTGATGGAAGCCACGTGAATTTCTAAGGCCTAAGTGGTACAGATAAGTTACATCATCAAGCTTTAAACATTCTTAAATGAATATAAAATGTAGCCTGGAAGTTCTTAAATTTAATTTAGGATACTATAATTAATTACTTTCTATATTTGAAAAATATTCTTAAAATTACTTACATCTGGTTGAATAGCTTTAAATACTGGGACATCCATTAGTGTTATCTGACCCTGAAATAAAAAGAAGTTAATTTCTCCTGTCTAACTCTATGATGTAACATAATATTCTTTTCTTTCTTCCTTCTTTCTTTCTTTCTCTCTTTCCTTTTCTTTCTTTCTTGTCAGTCATGGGGCCTGAAGACTGGGCCTGGGCACTGTCCTTCATCTCTTCAGCAAAAGGCTAGCACTCTATCACTTGAGCCACAGAGCCACTTCTAGCTTTTTCTGCTTATGTGGTGCTGAGAAATCAAATACAGGGCCTCATGCATGCAAGGCAAGCACTATACCACTTAGCCAACTTCTCAGCCCCATAAGATAATATTCTAAATATTTTACTGAATAGTCAATTTTATAAGGGCTCAAAGAAAAATGAAAATTTAGTCCTTGTGGCATTAGATATAGTTAATTCTCATTATCTCATGACTGCTTTGCCGCCTTGAAACTCTTATCTTCAATAAACCACTCAGAACATTAATCTTGAGCTGAAGAGCTGAGGGACAGTGCCCAAACCCAGAGTTCAAGCCCTATGACCAACTAACAAAAAAAGAAAAAGAAAGATTGTAGGAAAGTTAAGTTGGTTTGGAGAAACAGTTCACACAGTGATGAAAGTAATTATTTCATAATATCATATTAAAGGTATAAGTTATAAAGCTGCTCTAAAACAAAAAACTAAACTTTCTTTTTTTTTCTTTTCTTTTTTTTTTATTGTGAGAATACCATACAGAGGAGTTACAAGTGGTAGAGTGCTAGCACTGAGCAAAAAAGCTCAGGGACAGCTTCTGGGCCCTTTGTTCAAATCCTAGCACAGACATACAGACACAAAAAGAGGCAGGTGGCTTACCGCATATTCTTCTGGTGTAACCTTAAGAACATCAAATACCACAGCATCAAAGCTTTTCTTCAATTCAGAACCTTTGTCACTTAAGGATTCAGAGCTGCTACTTTTCTGTTAAAATGTAAGAAAATATAATCAGTGTTAAAATGTAATTTTAACACTGCCTCACCATCAGTGACAGAAACTACACTGGCCTTAAAAAAACTGAGAAACCAAGAACTGTATATTAGACTGCAGAAGCTGGGCAGTGGCCAGCTACTCAGGAGGCTGAGAGCTGGAAGACCAAAGTTCAAAGCTACTCCTGGCAGGAAAGTTTATGGAATCCATCTCCAATTAATCAGCAAAGTGCCAGGCTGGAGGTGTGGCTCAAGTGGTAAAGGGCTAGGTATGAGCAAGAAAGCTGAATGCGGTGCTTTTGAATGAATGAATAAATGAATGTGAGTGAATGAATACTACAGAAAGCTGAGCAGAGCATGCATGCTGTTTATTTAGAAAAATAACAGATAAAAGGTCTGGCTAATTGGAAATTTAACATTGCATTAAAGGTTCTTGAATGAGTCTTTTTGTTATCTGCCAGTTCCTTTATCCAGACATCTTATCATTTCCAATAGAAATAAAAGATTTTACCCAGTTTAATGATTTTCAAATGGAGTAAAATAAAGTTAGAGAGAAGGTTATTTATCTACAATCATCTTTTATTTATTTTTTTTGTCGGTCATGGGGCTTGAACTCTGGGCTTGGGCGCTGTCCCTCAGCTCTTCAGCTCAAGGCAAGCGCTCTACCACTTGAGCTACAGTGCCACTTTTGGTTTTCTGAGGGTTTATTGGAGATAGTCTCACGGTCTTTCCTGCCCGGGCTGGCTTTGAACCGCGATCCTCAGATCTCAACCTCTTGAGTAGCTAGCATTACAGGCGTGAGCCACCAGCACCCGGCTTACATATTCTCTATTTGAAGTAAGTTTTCACTATAGCCCAGGCTAGCCTCAACTTTCTCCAACTCTTTTCTCTTACATTACCATTATGTGCTATCACTAGGCTATCACTAGGCTATTCCATCCATTTTTTCATTCCATTTTCTCTTTGGCTTTCAATTCTCAAAGTTTCTCCTAACTTATCTTCAAGCCTAGTGATTCTTTCCTTACATGTCTAAGAGATCACCAAAGTCATTCTGCCCTTCTGTCACAACGTTTGTGAATTCCAGTATTTCTTTTTAATTCTTAAGTTTTGGTATCCTTTCTTACATTATTAATTTGCTATATGTTTTTCTCTTGCCTTTTAGCATTCTTTATTTTCTGCTGAAAGCAAGATATGATATATTGAGTAATAAGAACTTAAATAGGCGTTAAATAGGAAGTTAAATATGCCTTTAAAATGTAAGGGTTTATTTAGCTGGCCGCTGGTGGCTTACATCTATAATCCTAGCTACTCAGGAGGCTGAGATCTGAGAATCACAATTCAAAGCCAGCCCAGGCAAGGCAGAAAAGTCCATGACACTTTTTTTTTTTTTTTACTTTTTATTTATTTATTTTTTTTAATTGTGAAAATACCACACAGAGGGGTTACAATTATATGGGCAAGGTAATGAGTACATTACTTTTCTTTTCTTTTTTGTTTTTGTTTTTTTTGGTCGTGGGGCCTGAATTCTGGGCTGGGCGCTGTCCCTCAGCTCTTCAGCTCAAGGCTAGTGCTCTACCACTTGAGCCATAGCGCCACTTCTGGCTTTTTCTGCTTATGTGGTGCTGAGGAATCGAACCCAAGGCCTCATGCCTGCAAGGCAAACACTCTACCACTGAGCCACCTTCTCAGCCCCAATGAGTACATTTCTTATCAAGCATTGTTGCATCCTCCTTTGTTTCCCCTTCCCATCCCTTCCCATACTTCCCCCCACCCCACTCCATGAAACTCTTATCTCCAATAACCACTAGAAAATTGGAAGTGTTGCTGTGTTTCAATTAGTAGAGCACTTGTCTTGAGCTGAAGAGTTCAGGGATAGCACCCAAGCCCAAAGTTCAAGGTCTATGACAGGGGAAGGGGAAGGGGAAGGGAAGAAAGAAGGAAAGAAGAAAGAAAGAAGGAAAGAAGGAAAGAAAGAAAGAAAGAAAGAAAGAAAGAAAGAAAGAAAGAAAGAAAGAAAGAAAGAAAGAAAGAAAGAAAGAAAGAAAGAAAGAAAGAAAGAAAGAAAGAAAGAAAGAAAGAGAAAGAAAGAAAGAAAGGAAAGAAAGGAAGGAAGGAAGGAAGGAAGGAAGGAAGGAAGGAAGGAAGGAAGGAAGGAAGGAAGGAAGGAAGGAAGGAAGGAAGCAAGCAAGCAAGCAAGCAAGCAAGCAAGCAAGCAAACAAGCAATCCTTTTGTCACATTTTGGTTTGAAAATGTGACCAACCTCAATATTTGAAAATTCAGAAAGCCAGGTAAGAAATTTTAAAATGAGGTTTCTTGAACATCTTACCTCAGAAGCAGTAGCTGGGATATTAACACTGCTTGCCTGCCCGTTCATTAGGTCCATGCTTCTCTCATCAGTCCCTGATCTATGTAAACAGCAGAGGACTGATTACTTCATGTCCAAGGCCACAAATACATTATTCCTAGGAAAAAAAAAAAACAGAAAAATTAGAATGTATGTCTTCCTTGGAGTATAAGAAAACAAATCCATACTCACTACAAATTTCTAATACAATTTTATTTTAGCTAAGCGACTAAACCTAGGTTGAAGAAAACTTTGTAGGCTATTTTCAAACTATTAGAAACACCAAATGGGCAGTTACTGTTATATTGTTGATAAGTGAAGTAGAAATACTATTTTTTCAATCACTAAGTGGAAACTGTGAAACAACAACAACAAGGAAAAAACATGAACAACTAAATAACAAGTATAAAAGGCACATGGAGCCGGGCGCTGGTGGCTCACGCCTGTAATCCTAGCTACTCAGGAGGCTGAGATCTGAGGATCGTGGTTCAAAGCCAGCCCGGGCAAGAAAGACCGTGAGACTCCTATCTCCAATAAACCACCAGAAAACCGGAAGTGGCGCTGTAGCTCAAGTGGTAGAGCGCTCGCCTTGAGCTGAAGAGCTGAGGGACAGCGCCCAGGCCCAGAGTTCAAGCCCCACGACCGACAAAAAAAAAAAAAAAAAAGGCACATGGTAAGATAGCATATGCCGTACACAGTAAATTTTTTTTTTTGGGTCCGGTTGTGGGGCCTGAACTCCTGGCCTGGGCGCTGTCCCTCAGCTCTTCAGCTCAAGGCTAGCGCTCTACCACTTGAGCCACAGCACCATTTCCGGCTTTTTTGTTTTTGCTTATGTGGTGCTGAGAAATCGAACCTAGGGGCCTCATGCAGGCAAGGCAAGCGCTCCACCATTGAGCCACCTTCCCAGCCCGACAGTAAATTCTTTAAGGTCCAAATAACACTTCAAAACCAATTACTAGTGGCCAAGTTTACCAGCATATCATAAATATTTAAAAGCTTACTGGACATGTTACAAGAGGGGGAGGCTGGGAAGGGAGGTGAAGGGTAAACAAAGGAGGAGGCTGCAATGCTTGGTAAGAAATGTACGCATTATCCTGCCCATGTAATTGTAACCCCTCTGTACAGTATGTTCTCAAATAAAATAAAATTAAATTAAAAAAAAAAAAATACCACAATATATACCCATATGTATAGGGCTATAAGATTTATTGACTAGCCTCAACCTATTGTCTCACTGATTTTCGTAAGTACCAATAAAAGTAATTAGAGCGCTTGCTCACACCTGTAAATCCTAGCTACTCAGGAGGCTGAGATCTGGGGATTGTGGTTCAAAGCCAGCCCACACAGAAAAGTCCATGGGACTCTATTTCTTTTTCTTTTTGGGGGGGGGGGCGGGGGGGGTCCGGTCATGGGGCCTGAACTCTGGGCCTGGGCGATGTCCCTCAGCTCTTCAGCTCAAGGCTAGCACTCTACCACTTGAGCCACAGCACCACTTCCGGCTTTTTTCTTTTTGCTTATATGGTGCTGAAGAATTGAACCCAGGGCCTCAGGCATGCAAGGCAAGCGCTCTACCACTGAGCCAACTTCCCAGCCCCCCTATTTCTAATAGACTACTCAAAAAAAAGCCAGAAGTAGCACTGGTGCTCAAGTGGTAGAACAGTAGCACTGAGCAAAAGCAGCTCAGGGACAGCACCTAGGCCCAGGGTTCAAGCAAAAAAAAAAAAAAAAAGTAGGGCCCGGAAGGTGGCTCAGTGGTAGAGTGCTTCCCTTGCATGCATGAGGTTCAATTCCTTAGAACCACATAAGCAGAAAAAGCTGGAGGTGGCACTGTGGCTCAAGTGGTAGAGCGCTAGCTGTAAGCTGAAGAGCTGAGGAACAATGCCCAGGCCCAGAGTTCAAGCCCCATGACCAACAAAAATAAATAAGATAAAATAATTAGTAATATTATACATATGACATATTAACTGGAGAAACAGATTGTTTGGCAATAAACAGTGGTTAAATGAGAAGCCAGTTCAGAACTCAAGCTATCTAAAAACCTAGTCAAATATTCTTTTCATGACCTGCATTTCTTCCTTCCTACTTTATAATCAAAATCTCTACTTTTTAACAATTTTCCACAAATTAGCTTCCCATACAGCCCTAACTTACCTTTCAAACATATATTTCCTCTCTGAAAATGATAGAGGTGAACAAAATTTAAGATCCCCTTTTCAGTGTTAAATTTCTACACTGCTTTTACAAGAGAAATTTTAAGTGTGCACATATTTTTTTTGGGGGGGGGGAGATGAACTTGGGGCCTGGGTGCTTTCTCTGAGCAAAGTGCTTTACCATGTGAGCCACAGCTACACTTTTAGCTTTTTGATGGGTAACTAGAGATTAAGAATCTTACAAACTTTCCTGCCCAGGCTTGTTTCAAACTATAATCCTAGGATCTCAGCCTCATGAATAGCTACAATTACAGTCATGAGCCACAGGAGCCCAGCTAAGTGTTCACTTTTGATGATGCAGTGAAGATGTAGACTTTGTTATCTATTTAATAGACATGAAGTTTAAATTTAGCAGTCATCTCAACAATGAAGAAAAGACAAAAAGCCGAGCAGAAGCGGCATTGTGGCTCAAGTGGTAGTGTGCTAGCCTTAAGCACAAAGAAGCTCAGGGACAGCACTCAGGTCCTGAGTTCAAGCCCCACAACCAACCGACCAACAGACAGAGAGAGACAGACAGATGGACGGACAGAAGGAAGATAGGAAGATAGGAAGGTAGGAAGGTTTGAAGGAAGGAAGGAAGGAAAGGAGGGGAGGGAGGAAGGGAGGGAGGGAGGGAAGGAAAGAGGGAGGGAGGAAGGGAGGGAGGGAGAAAAAAGCTTAGAAATATCTTTCTTGGCAACGAGAAGTACATTTGTTGTCAACAAAATCCTATTTGTAAATACCTTAAATATATGTCCTAGATGAAGCAAAATGTTCTCCTGGTTTTCAAATGCTTAAAAATTACTGCTAATGAGAACATCCTTTAATCACACTTTAAATCTATCTCTATTTCTTCCAATTAAACATCTGCTTGGAGAACTTCATAATAGAATTTGTAAAGAAAGATGATATTTGAAATAGTTGTGTTTTTAAATAATTTAGAGCTCATTTAAAAAAAAAATCTGTGTGGGGCTGGGAAGGTGGCTCGGTGGTAGAGCCTTGCATGCCTGAGGCTCTGGGTTGGATTCCTCAGCACCACATAAGCAAAAAAGAAAAAAGCCAGAAGTGGCACTGTGGCTCAAGTGGTAGAGCGCTAGCCTTGAGCTGAAGAGCTGAGGGACAGCGCCCAGGCCCAGAGTTCAGGCTCCACGACCGGACCCAAAAAAAAAAAAAAATCTGTGTGTGGGGCTGGGAAGGTGGCTCAGTGGTAGAGCGCTTGCCTTGCGTGCATGAGGCCCTGGGTTCAATTCCTCAACACCACATAAGCAAAAAGAAAAAAGCCGTAAGTGGCGCTGTGGCTCAGGTGGTGGAGCGCTAGCCTTGAGCTGAAGAGCTGAGGGACAGCGCCCAGGCCCAGAGTTCAGGCCCCATGACCGCACCCCCCCCCCCCAAAAATCTGTGTGAAAATAAAGCACAGAAATACTGTCGTTCTTTCTAATATAGACACATATACACATATAAATATGTATATATATTATCTCATATTCTATACACTTTATTATCCTTACAACACTAGTATTAGAGATCAGCTATATTTTCACTGCTATACAAAACCAGTTTGATAATTCTGATTCTGTCAGTAACTACTTACAGTTAAATATTTTCAAATAATTTCATATTCCATGCAGACTACATGACAGGAATTAATAAGTCAAGAGTGCCCCCTAGTGCTAAGAAAAAGATTTTATTTTTTTTTTAATTTAATTTAATTTTATTTGTGAACATACTGTACAGAGGGGTTACAATTACATGGTCAGGATAATGCGTACATTTCTTACAAGAAAAAGATTTTAATTTAAATGTTAAAGGTATTGCATCCTTAACCTATTTTACATATTAAATATGTAAACTATAATATTTACTGAAGAGATTTTAGAGATTTGGGTAACATTGTAAATTATAATAATCAAGTTTTCTCTGTCTACTTTGCAACTGTCATTCCAATATTCTATTAATACAGAGGTGATATTACAATTCATTATG
This sequence comes from Dipodomys spectabilis, assembly GCF_019054845.1. Classification (NCBI taxonomy): domain Eukaryota; kingdom Metazoa; phylum Chordata; class Mammalia; order Rodentia; family Heteromyidae; genus Dipodomys; species Dipodomys spectabilis. The sequence continues at coordinate 15,490,824 of NW_024870696.1, forward strand.
TATTAAGAAGAAGAAACAGCAAAGCGCACCTCAAAGAATCACTCAGAACTGTTGGCAAATGTATTTTTGTATTAAACAGTATTTGACAATACTGAAGAACATAAACATATGACATAAAAAACTTAAGTACTAAAAGAAGCATGAGTTTGTTCTTTTAGCATGAATTTCAAGATAAATTAGACAAATATTTTAGTGGCTTAGCTACTGTAATGCTATAAAATGGCACAATCATTCACAGTGCCTATCAACATTTCAACTACTTTTTTTTCCAGTCCTAGGGCTTGAACTCAGGGCCTGGATTCTGTCTCTGAGCCTCTCTGTGCTCAAGGCTAGTGCTCTACCACTTGAACCACACAGCGCCACTTCTAGCTTTTTCTGTTTATATGGTACTGAGGAATTGAACCCAGGGCTTCATGCATGCTAGACAAGCACTCTATCACTAAGCCACATTCCCTGACATATTTCAACTATTTTCTTTTAAATTTATTACTTTGAACTTACTCTTTTCAACTTCTAAATATAGTTACTCTAGCTGTCTTTTGGGTTTAAATCCCCTAACAGGGGTATTGGTTGTTACCAAGCAATATAATCCAAAACCATTAAATCTTGAAATATATATTTTATGGATTCATTTCTGTACTTGGGTTCACAGAAATAAATTATGTAATTTCAGGTATAATCATTCAGTATAACTGCATACTTCACAATAGTACTCCAACAAGAAGCCAATGATTTTTTTTTTTTTTTAAAATGAATAAGGGAGCCGGGTGCTGGTGGCTCACATGTATAATCCTAGCTTACTCAGGAGGCTGAGATCTGAGGATCGTGGTTCAAAGCCAGTCCGTGAGACTCTTATCATCTTCAATAAACCACCAGCAAACCGGAAGTGGTGCTGTGGCTCAAGTCGTAGAGTGCTAACCTTGAGCTGAAGAGCTGAGGGACTGTGCCCAGGCCCAGAGTTCAAGCCCCATAACCAACCAAAAAAAAGAACAAGGGAAACATTTAAAGCAAGAATTCTTCACCAACTAAACTTATTTTGTGGTATCAATCACATCTTCTTCTTTTCTAAGATAATTTATGCTATAATTATTTAATATACTATGTTAAAAAAAAAACAGGTAAGAGTTTTACAAAACATACTCCAGAAGAACAGTTTTAAAAAAACAGGTAGTAAATGTAATTTTGGTATGCTTTCTTTGGGAACATTTATAAAACTTCAAAAGGAATACTATTTGCAATAGTAAAATTAGAAGCAACTTTAATACCTTTGTATAAAAGGCATTAGCATGTGTCTATTCTTTTTCTCTCTTGTTCTTTGAACTTCATATTGCAATATTTGGTTGTTAGGAAACACAGCTTTTAGATATCTGCTGGGGGTAAGAGGTCAGAAACTTAACTGTGATTTGCTACAAAAACTCACTAGAGTGTTTCATGTACCTTTTTTGAAGCATCAACTCCAAATTAAAAAAAAAAAAATCTGACTAACCTCTAGACTCTGAAAATAAGATTTTAGTTGCCTCTCCATTTCCATTCTTAATAGTGCCTCTGAAGTTCACACAGAAAACTTTAAAAATTAGTTTTTGTCCTCAGTTTTTATCTGTAAATTTCATCCTTACTTCTTTTGTATGTTATATAATAAATGTCTACAAATCATTAACTGACTACAATGTTGGGTATATATAAATAAGATTGAAATGTAGGTTGATGGTTAATAAAACTTTCTAGTAGAGTTATCATTAAAGGAGCTCTCTAAATGCTTTGTTGTCTTATTTGATTACATTCATAAAAGTGTGACCTTGGGTTAACAAAAATAACCTTATGCCACCTACTCTGAGCATAACAAACTACTTCCAGGTTTTAACAGAACTGATGTAAAATGTATCACATAAACAAAAAAGTATTTGTGTTTGGTTTCAGAAAAAAGAAAAAGCATACATCTAAAAATGTTTGAATGGACAATTACACAACAGACATAAAAATGGCAGACATAAAAATAGAAATTAAATCTTACTGTACTAGTCTTATAAGATTTTGAGAGAAAAAAAGACAAAATTAAAACACCATAGTTGCAATTCAATATTTAAAAGTTAGCACAGAGTAACATTTAAATATTAAAGCCAGGCACCAGTGGCTCACACCTGTAATGCTACTCAGGAGGCTGAAATCTGAGGACAGTGGTAGAAGCCAGCCAGTGTAGGAAAGTCCATGAGACTCTTTTTTTTTTGGGGGGGGGGTCCGGTCATGGGGCCTGGGCGCTATCCCTCAGCTCTTCAACTCAAGGCTAGCGCTCTACCACTTGAGCCACAGCGCCACTTCCGGCTTTTCTTTTTGCTTATGTGGTGCTGAGGAATCAAACCTAGGGCCTCATGCATGCAAGGTAAGCACTCTACCACTGAGCCACCACTGAGCCACCTTCCCAGCCCCTCCTTGAGACTCTTATCCCCAATAAACTACTCAGAAAAAGCCCCAAGTGGTGCTGTGGCTCAAGTGTTAAGAGTGCTAATCTTGAGCAAAAGCAGCTCAGGGCAGGCTCAGAATTCAAGTTCCAGGGCTAGCAAAAGATGACAGAAGACAGAATAGATTAAGGAGGGGGGGGGGGGCAGGGGGGGAGGGAGGGAAGAAGGGGAGGGGGGGGCTGAGATCTGAGGACTGCAGTTCAAAGCTAGCCTGGGCAGGAAAGTCCATGAGACTTTTTATCTCCAACACTAGAAAACCAGAAGTGGCGCTTTGGCTCAAGTGATGGAGTGCTAGTCTTGAGCTGAAGAGCTGAGGGACAGCACCCAGGCCCAGAATTCAAGTCCCACAACTGATAAAAGATAAAAAGACTGTATTTAAAAAATGAAACAACAAAAAAAGAAACAATAAAAATACTCTTTCATCTTTATATTCAGGCATATAAAGTATAATACTTGACCTTCAATTACTTAATCAGTATTTGCTGAAAAAATGAGTGTCAGACTAATAATACAGGAATAAACAAAGTTTAGAAACTCAAGACAAAAGTACAAGAGAATGTTGTTCAAATCCACACAAGACTAAATGACAGTCACCTGACTTAACAGTAAGGTGAGGCTTTCTACATGTAGCAGCAAGACTGACAAAACAATCTTTGTGCTCTAACAAAATCTAGAACAATAACTTGAATTCTGATACTAGATGGAGAGAAAAAAGGCCTCTAAGGCCGAAGAATGGAATTAAAACACACTCTCCCCGCCTCCATGCTCATACATATCTACCTCAAGTAAAGTCAAGAGAGATCAGAGCCCAGTGTAATTTTTTTGTCCACTTGGACGTGGTAAGTTAAACAGGACTCTAAATATTCACAGTGAGACCAAAGGAGGATATTCTTAAGACTGTAAGGGCTCAATAGCTATGTGCATATGATCTTATAAAATGATGCTTATCAAAATGAACTCCAAGAAATGGAAATGAGGTTTTTTTAGTTTTACTTTTTGTGGTTCTTTTTTGGTTTTCCCCTTTGGTCCACTGTTTTTTATTTCTGTACCCTATTTGTTTTGCATTTATCTGATTTGGGAAGGGGAAGCATAGAAATAGTGGGACAAAGGCTGAACTAATTCAGTAGTGATAATCATTAGACACTATGTTGGAATTGAACTATACAACTTGGTTGGAGAGGGGAGTCAGGACAGAAAATAGTGGAAGAAAATGAGGGAGGGGTGTCATTGCTCACAACAAAAAATGTACTCAATACCTGACTTATGTAACTGTAATAATCTCTATACATCACCTTTACAAAAAAAAAACATTTTTTTTTAAAGAGGTCAGCCAGGTGCTGGTGGCTCATGCCTGTAATCCTAGCTACTCAAGAGGCTAGATCTGAGGATAGTGGTTCAAAGCCAACCCCGGGCAGGAAAGTCTATGAGACTCTTAGCTCCAATTAACCACCAGAAAACTGGAAGTGGCACTTGGCTCAAAGTGGTAGAGCACTAGCCTTGAGCTGAAAAGCTGAGGGACAGTGCCCGGGCTCAGAGTTCAAGCCCCATAACTGACAAAAAAAAAGAGGAGAGGTCAGAATCTAATCTATCAGTGATTAAGATGTTCCTCCAGTGGAAGGTGGGAGAAATGAAGGCATTTGAAATGTATCCTGATACAAAAATGTGAGAAAACTAGTCTGTATTGTCTTGGATTTAATATTGAAACTGGAAAATTATATGTACCACCAAAATTTATAATACTAGGCATGTTCTCATACAGATACAGAATTTAAATTTATGATACTAGCATGGTCCAAGGCCCTCAAAATAAGAAATTTACATAAAATATATTCACAAGCAAAACTCCTGGAACCTCAAACAAATAGTAAAAAAAAAAAAAAAATTTGAGATGAAGAGGTGATGTGACAATCCCACAAATAAAGTTCTACTAACAATATAAAAAAATTACTACCAAGTTTGTAAGCACACACCCAAGTTTAAATAAACAATTGCTAAGAAAGATTACTTTCCAAGAACTTCACATGAAAAAATTGCAATCATACACAGAAAAACAGGATTAAAATCACTGGCCTTAAAAAACGTGGAAGTGGGGCACAGATGGCTCATGCCTCTAATCCTAGCTACTCAGGAGGCTGAGATCTGAGGATCCGTTCAAAGCCAGCCCTTGCAGGAAAGTCCATGAGACTCTTATCTCCAATAAACCACCAGAAAACTGGAAGTGGCACTGTAGCTCAAGTGGCAGATCAGGGACAGCACCCAGGCATGCGCGCGCGCACACACACACCCCAAGGGACAGCACCCAGGCAAGCGCCGGCACACACACACACACACACACACACACACACACACACACACACACACACACACACACACACACACACACACACACACACACACACACACACACACACACACACACACACACACACACACACACACACGGAAGCCCAAGGTTATGGCTTGTAATCCTACCTTCTCAGGAGGCTGAGGTCGAAGGTCCACCAAACTCTTATCTTCAATTAGCATTAAGCCAAAAGTAAAATGAACCATGCAATGTGTGGGTAGGGACAGGAGGGGAAAACTAGGAAAAAGTGAGGGAAGGGGTGACACTGTCCAAAAAGAAATGTACACTTTACCTAACTTAACTGTAACCCTCTCTCTATATCACCTTTATAATAACAACTAGAAAAATAAAATGTGTCTTAATAGTTTCCATATCAAAGTTTTTAAAAAGCCAGAAGTATTAGTATAGCTTAAGTATAACTTGAGTGGAAAAAGCCAAGCAAGAGTCCAAAGCCCTGAATTTAGGCCCCCATTCCAGAAGGGGGAAAAATACATCTTATTCATTATATTACATGTCTGAAATAAAAGGAAAAGCCCAATATGCTTATATAAACAAAACATGAAAATCCAATTGAATCAGAAAGCTTTAAATATCTTGTGGAAGTGTGCCATTGTGGATCTAAAAATGGTCAAAGAATGGAACATATTGTTAAGGGAGCTGAATTACACATCTCCAGCTTGCCAACTGCATATCTTACAACTTCCTAGCCTCTATAATCATGTAAAGCCAATTCTTTATAAACACACATATACACACATGTATAATGTATTTATATATTAAAAGAAATATAATGACATGTATGTATATCATGACATTCAAATTATATATACATGTATTATATAAAAAGAGTGTGTGTGTGTGTATATATATATATATATATACATATAAAATATGCATCCTATTGGTTGCTTCTGTAGAGAACCCTAATATGCAGTTCTCATAACTTTACTACCAGTTCAAAATTGTTTTAAAATAAGTACTGAAGAAGGGTGTCTAAATTCTCCTGAAGTATACATGAACCCCAAAACTTGCAAAATTTCACAAGAACTGAGAATGCTGCACATCTAATAAAAAGTTCAACTCTTGAGCCGGGCACTGGTGGCTCACACCTGTAATCCTAGCTACTCAGGAGGCTGAGATCTGAGGATCACGGATCAAAGCCAGCCCGGGCAAGGACGTGAGACTCTTATCTCCAACAAACCACTAGAAAACCGGAAGTGGCACTGTGGCTCAAGCGGTAGAGCGCTAGCCTTGAGTGAAGGGCTGGGAGGCAGCACCCAGGCCCAGAGTTCAAACCCCACGACCGACCCCTCCCCCCCCCAAAAAAAGAGACAGAGACAGACTGTACTTTCAAGATAACGATTTCAAATATCTGGTCTTCCCTCATTTAATTGCCCCCTTCATCCCAAGGTACTACTTCTTTTTTACCTCTAGTCCTTTTTTTTCTCCTGTACTGATGCTTGAACTCAGGACCTTGGTGCTGTCTCTGAGCTTCTTTTTTTCTACCACTTGAGCCACAGCACCACTTCCGGCTTTTTCTGTGTATGTGGTACTAAAGAACTGAACGCAGGCTTCATGCATGCTAGGCAAGCATTCTACCACTAGACTACCTCCCTAGCCCCACCCCTAGTCTTCAAAAAGCATAGCTGTAGGAATTTACTGTGAAGTGATGAGAAAATATAGCTTTCAAATAGGCCATATGAAAAGAGAGGAAGGAAAAATGTAAAGGGGAAAGGAGAGAAAGGAAAAAAGGCAAGCTTGCTAATTTACTGCTTCATCCCAATCTCCAGGTTTTATATAAGAACACCAATCCAAGCTGAAGTCATGTGATCTGGCCAAACTCACATAACCAGTTAAAGGCAGATAGGTCTTAATTGCACATCTTCTGTTTGCTAATCCTTGGCGCATTCTACAACACCGAACTACCTTTCCCTATCAACTTTTATTTCAATGTTTAAATACTAAGGAAATGAGGGTGTGGCAGAGGTGAATAAGTAGTTTCTTTCTCTACTTGTAATAGTTTTAATAGGTGAACAAAATGACAAAGTAGTTTGCACAAAGGCTAGGACTGGTGGACTTCTTTCTCACCAGAAGTGCACCAAGTGTTTGAGTACAGCATAGAGGGAAATTTTCAGGAGAAACAGATGTATCAGTCTAGAGAAATAGGCACAAAGGGTGATGTTTGTCACCATAAAAGAAAGCTGATATTTTATCCTGTATACAATAAAAAAGACGAATCCTTAAAAATGGACCACTAAATTGTAAAAATCTTCCAAGTTTTGTTCAGAGGAATGAAAGAGGAGATACACACAGAAGAGACTTAGTATCACTCATTCCTACTGAATCCAGAAGTTTCAACAAATGTATACCTATGTTATAACTTCAAGTATAACCAATCTTTGATACTATAGGGATATGTTCCAACAACTTGTAGATCTTAAAATTTAAGACTACCATGACACATAAAACATTAATGTATAAATTACTTACAGATTTTTAATGATCCTAAAATTCTGAATTTATATTTCATGTTGTCATATACATTATGAAACAGACTCGCTGTTTCATCAACTTAAACTGACATAAATCCTATCATTTTTCTCTTTACTCTACATTTCTCCTTCTAGAACTAATGTAATTTTCTTGTCTTTGGTCACCAGAAGTTAGCTCCTTCAGCAGGAACGTAGTACTGTCAACAAAAGTTATCTCACAGAATAGTAGATTAACAAATCATATTAACTTGAGCCTACTGGATGGTAGACTAGGATCAAATCTGTGTTTAGCACAATTACAACTGTCATAGGTCATGAACCCTTCCATACATTCACAGACTAGTGAAAAACACAAGTGCTAATTTGTGAAAGCTAACAGTTTAATCTAATCAGCACTAACTAGCCAAAATATTATATACTCTAATATTAAAGATTCTACTAGCTGACAGATGCTGGCCTCTATTTCCAGTTAACTCAGAAGGCTGAGATCTAAGTATCATGGTTCAAAGCCAGCCTGGACAGAACAAGACTGTTAATCTCCATTAACTAGCAAAAAGCCAGAAGTAGACATGTATCTCAAATACTAGAGCACCAGCCGTGAGTGACAAAGCAAAGGGAGAGCTAGAGATCTTGAATTCAAGTCCCATTACTGGCAGGCCCTCACATGCGCATGTGCACACACGGGCACACATACACATGCGCACAAACAGAAAAGAGAAAAAGCAGATTCCACTACCTAAAAACCTTCAAAGTAGCAATGCATATGTGTGTGTTCCACATATTCAAATTCAACAAATTGCAAATAAAAATAAATTTGGAGGGAAACTCCAGATGTACTTTAAACATTTATAGCTTTGTCATTATTCTCTAAACACAGTGTGACTATTTATATAACATTTACATTGAATTAAAGAACATAAGTAATCTAGAGATTTAAAGTATGCAGGAAGAAGTATATACGTTGTTTGAAAATATGACATTTAAAAAAATTTTATTTAGTGGCTGGAAATGTGGTTTAGTGGTAAAGTGATTGCCTAGCATGCCTGAAGCCCTGGGTTCAATTCCTCAATACCACATAAAAAGAAAAGGCTGGAAGTGGCACTGTGGCTCAAGTGGTAGAGTGATAGCCTTGAGCGAAAGTAGTTCAGGGACAGTGCCTGGGCCCTGAGTTCAAGCCCCAGGATGGACCAAAAAAAAAAAAAAAAAAAAGAACATTTAATTGGGAGCTGACCATAGCAAGCTTATGAGTCTTTACTCTTACACAAATTCCAGGGGCATGCAACAAGTGTGAAGGTAGTTTCCTTTATAATTATATTAAGGTATTGTGGGGACCTGAATATCGTTCTTCATTTGTTCTAATGAAACTTTAAGATAAATATTTCTAATATTCAACTTAGGTAATTGGCTCCAACAGGTTAAGAGGAAGTTGTTTGGGCTGGGAAGATAGCTCAGTGGTAGAGCACTTGCCTTGCATGCCTGAGGCCCTGGGTTCGATTCCTTAGCACCACATAAGCAAAAAGAAAAAAGCCGGAGTGGCGCTGTGGCTCAAGTGGTAGAGTGCTAGCCTTGAGCTGAAGAGCTGAGGGACAGCACCCAGGCCAGGAGTTCAGGCCCCAAAACCGGACCCCCTCCCCAAAAAAAGAGGAAGTTGTTTTCAAGAAGAGCAATAAAATTATTTCCTAGAAACTTCTTTCTCCTATTCTTTTCCTATCTCATTGAAAAAAGGCTCCCCTTACGTGTCTCACATGCTAAGAATTTCTTATTTGTCAGCTAATGAGATATGAGGAATATCTTCAAATAATTTTATATCTGAGATGACTTTTAACAAATAGAAACTGAATAGAGGTGACATTTACATTTAAGGGCAGCTCCAGTAAAAGGAAATATTATTTACTGTCTGCAAATCTGTAAGGATGAAGAAAGTGGTAGGCCAAAGAGAAATGTTGGTTCATTCACTGCAGAAAAAGCAAGGTGTGTAAAGAAAGGAAAGATAAAACTACAAGGTAGCCTTGAGATCATAAAATACCTAACAAGAGCACAGGTAGAAGCATGGATATTATTCCCTAGATTAATATTTATTAACTGAAAGACCATGAGTGAAACTCCTGGGCCATGAACTTTCCAACTCTCCAAAAGTTCAAAAATTACATATATGAGCACACAATTGAAAACATTCATTGTTGCATAGCTAGTAATTGATTTTTCTAAAAGCAAGTAACAACACATAATTTACATATTCCCAAAGGCATAAGACAATTTTAACAAAGGTTGTTTAGTATTTTGGTTTGCCAATAACATACTTAACATACGAATGTATAACAGAATTCAAATGTCAAGCAGCTAAATTGTCATTAGATACCCTATCTCAATGTTTTCCAACAATGGCATTTCAACATACAGTGGCTAATTCTTTATTGAGCAGTACTTTGCTATGTATTATAAGCTATTTGGCAGGACATCAGACTTCTATCCATTCACTAGATGCCAGTGATGGTTATGTGTCTCCAAGGGAGACTAATTGCCCCCAGTTAAAAGTCTGTTCTCCAAATGAACTCTAATTTTTTGATAGTTTATAAGAACAAATTTTCATTCAATGTTTTCTGTTTTGTACATATTTAAAATAATTATAAAGCCGGACACTGGTGGCTCACACCTATAATCCTAGCTACTCAGGAGGATGAGATCTGAGGATCACAGTTCAAAGCCAGGTCAGGAAAGTCCAGGAGACTCTTATCTCCAATTAACCACCAGAAAACAGGAAGAGGCGCTGTGGCTCAAGTGGAAGCGCGCTCACCTTGAGCTGAGAGCTGAGGGACAGCACCCAGGCCCAGAGTTCAAACCAGGAGTCTAAATAAACAAATAAATAAATTGGTTATATAAAAGGTGTAATAATGATGTATATTAGACAGGCTGTTGAGCAGGGTACTAGTGGCTCATGCCTATAATCCTAGCTACTCAAAAGGCTTAAATCTGAGGATTATAGTTCAAAGCTAAAATGGACAAGAAAGTCTTTGAAACACTCTCATCTACAGAAAACCACCAAAAAGCTGGAAGAGGAGCTGTGGCTCAAGTGTATAGTGCCAGCCATGAGCAAAAAAAAAAAAAAAAGAATGAAAATCTCAGGGATGGGGCTGGGAATGAGGCTCAGTGGTAGAGTGCTTGCTTGCCTCACATGCATTAGGCCCTGGGTTCCATTCCTAAGCACCACATAAACAGAGAAGGCTGGAAGTGGCGCTGTGGCTCAAGTGGTAGAGGGCTTGCTTTGAGCAAAAGAAGCTCACTCAGGGACAGCACCAAAGCCCTGAGTTCAAGTCTCAGGATATCTTTGTTTTTACTAGAGCTTCAACTCATGGATATACTTTTGGGTTGGAATTTTGAACCCTACCTCCAGCACAGCTTTTTTGATAGTTAATTGAAGATGCACATACTTTCCTGTGGGCATCGAACTACAATCCTCAGATCTCAACTTCTTGAGTGGCTAAGATTATACACATGAGCCACCAACACTGGATGTATAACTTCTTAAAACATCTTGATAACAGCTTTATTTATATATAGGTGACCTGTAACAAACTGCACATGTTCTAAGTATATAACCATGAAAAATGTTAATAAAGATAATGAATATATTTAGCTGCACCCAGAGCACACTCAGCATATCTGAGATTCATCTGTTGCTTTGTCTATAAATAGCTCATGCTTTCTTATCTTGCTAAGTCCTATACTTCAAATTTGTGATAGATTATCATCTACTTATCTATTCCTGGGCACTTGGGAGCTATCATAAAAAAAAAGGCTGCTGTTAATGTTAGTTTATAGAAGTTGTTACTTCAGCAAATATCTAGGAATGTAACCACTGCAACTCTTTAAGAAAACAACCAAGTGTAGAATTCTAGTTCCTGGACTAAAGGTATGGCTCAAGTGGTAGAGTACCAGCTGTGAGTAAAAAAGCAGAGGGAGAGCATGAAACCTTAAGTTCAAGTCCCATTATTGGCATGAAACTAAAACAGAATTCCACAAAAGTGGTGCTGTGGCTCAAGCGGTACAGCGCTTGCCTTAAGCTGAAGAGCACGGGGACAGTGCCCAGGTGCACAGTTCAAGCCCCACAACAGACCATAAAAAGAAAAAAGAAAAAAAAAAGCTTTTGGGCTGGGAAGGTGGCTCAGTGGTAGAGTGGCTGTCTTGCATGCATGAGGCCCTGGGTTCGATTCCTCAGCACCACATAAGCAGAAAAAGCAGAAGTAGCACTGTGGCTCAAGTGGTAGAGTGCTAGCCCTGAGCTGAAGAGCTGAGGGACAGTGCCCAGGCCCAGAGTTCAGGCCCCACGACCAACAAAAAAAAAAAAAAGAATTCCAGTTCTTTTACATCTTTGGCAATATTTGGTATGGTATGATGGTCTTTTAGTTATACAGTGGTGCTCATTGTGATTTTAACTTCCATCTCTTTAGTGAATAATACTATGTAAAACTAAACATTTTATGTATTTAGTATATATATTTTTTAATGAAATGTCTATTGAACCTTTCACATTTTTAGATGTTAGGTTGTTGGTTAGTACTGAGAGTTTGGTGATTTTTTTATATATCCTTAATCCAGTGGTTGATTTGGAAACAGTTTTCTCCTATTATACAACCTGTTTTTTCACTCAATATTACCTTTGGGGGGAATAAGGGTACTGAGGCTTGAACTCAGTAGGCACTATCCCTAGGTTTTTTGTTTTGTTTTGATCAAAACTGGTGCTCTACCACTTGAGCCACATGTCCACTAGGATAAAGAGTCTCACAGACTTTCTTGCTCAGACTAGCTTCGAACCTGAGATTACAGTGCCCAGCACTGTAAGCACAAACACTTTTTTTTGGTTGGTCCTGGGGCTTGAACTCTGGGCCTGGGTGCTGTCCCTGAGCTCTTCACAGCTCAAGTAGAGCACTCTACCACTTGAGCCACAGTGCCACTTCCGATTTTCTGGTTGTTAATTGGAGGTAAGAGTGTCATGGGATTTTCCTGTCCAGGCTGGCCCTGAGTTCAAACACCAGTACCAAAACACATACAACAAAGTGTGTGTTGGTCCTGGGTGTGCGTGCGAGCGAGCGAGCGTGCGTGCGTGCGTGCGTGCGTGCGTGCGTGTGTGTGTGTGTGTGTTGGTCCTGGGGTTGAATTCAGGGTCTGGGATCTGTCTGAGCTTTTTTGATCAAGGCTAGCATTCTACCATTACTTCTGGCTTCTTTGGTAATTAACTGGCAGTCTCAGGCTTTCTTGCCAAGGCTGGCTTTGAATCCTCAGATCTCGGTCTCCTGAGTGGCTAGGATTACAGGTATGAGCCACCAGTGCCTGTTACACTAAATGTCTTCTTTTTTAAAACAAATTGTTATTGTTATAATCAACACGTTGAACAGAGGGGTTACCATTTCATAAGTCAGGCAATGAGTACATTTCTTGTTTTGGACAATCTCATCCTTTCCTTCAGTTTCCCCTCTTCCATCTCTGACAGTGAATGTTTTCCTGAAATAAAACTCACTTGGCATGATTCTTTTGATAAACTGCAATAAATTTGTTAAAACATGCTTTTAAATCTTGCATCTCTGTATGATCTTCTTTTCTCAGAGTATCTTTGTTTAATTGCATATAAGAGTATAAAGCTAGCTTTAACAAAATATTTTCTCTACATCTTCTGGAAGTGTTTTATAGAATGGACTTTTCTTTCTTTCTTAACTGTTTAGTAGAATTTACTTGTGAAGTCATTGGGATCCAAAGAGCTTTTGATAGTCTGTGTTTGGGGGAAATATTTTAATCAAAAACTGATTTTAACAAACATGTCAAGTACAGTTTGATGACTTTTTTCTAGGAGACACCCAAATAAACATCCATTAAATCCAAGAAGGCCCCTCATATTCCTTCCTCTTGTCCTTCTTAAAAACACAATCCTCACTTCTATCACACAGGTTAGTTTTTTCTGAACTCCACATAATATATTCATATGGTATATGATCTTTTGTGTCTGGTTTTTCTTTTTCTGCAGGTCCTGGGGCTTGAACTCTGGGCCTGGGTGCCATCCCTGAGTGAGCTTCCTTTGCTCAAGGCAAGCACTCTACCACTTGAGTCACAGTGGCACTTCCTGCTTTCTGAGTAAATTGTTAGAAGAATCTCACAGACTTTCCTGCTCCAGCTGGCTTCAAACCCCGATCCTCAGATCTCACCCTCCTGAGTAGCTAGGAATACAAGCATGAGCCACAAGCACCTGACTTGTATTAGGTTTCTTTTGATCATATATTTTTTAATCATTCTTTTGTCATTATTTACCGGATTGCTGAATACTACGATTTATTTCTTCACTGCTGGACAGTTTTCCACTGTAAGATTACATCAAATTATTTATACATGTTTTTGTTGGTGAACATTTAGTCTTTTCCAGCTGGTGTTAATAATGAAGTTACTGGGGCTGGGAAGGTGGCTCAGTGGTAGAACGCTTGCCTTGCATGCCTGAGGCCCTGGGTTCCATTCCTTAGCACCACATAAGCAAAAAGAAAAAAGCTGGAAGTGGCGCTGTGGCTCAAGTGGTAGAGCGCTAGCCTTGAGCTGAAGAGCTGAGGGACAGCGCCCAAGCCCAGAGTTCAGGCCCCACGACCGGACCCAAAAATAATAATAATAATAATAATAATGAAGTTATTATGGACAGTTTTATTTATGCATACCTCGTTTTTAAGGTTTCAAAACTTTTTTTTTTATTTCCTTAATTTCAGATAGTTTTATTAACACAGAGGATGAAACAACCAGAAAAGATTTTTTAAAAATCTCCTATTCCATAGAAGACAGCCTGGGAAGACAAATCCAAGCTGGATCTGGAGGTATGGCTTAAGTGGTACAATACAAAACTTAAGAGGAAAAAGTATTACGAGTACAGTGCCCTGAGTACAAACCCCGGTACTAATTTTTTAAAAAAAATCTGCTAGCCCATCACACAAACAACTATTATTAACAGCTTGTTTTAACACATCATTCTATATAACCAAGATTTTGTGTGTGTGTGTGTGCCTGGGGTTTCATTGAACTCCGAGACTGGTTGCTGTCTACCACTTGAGCCACAGCTCCACTTCCAGCTTTTTTTGTGGTTAAGTAGGAGATAAAAGTTTCAGGGACTTTCTGCCCAAACTGGCTCTGAGCCACCATCTTCAGATCTCACACCTAAGTAGCTAGGTTACAGTTATGAGCCACTGACACCCAGCTATAACCAAGATTTCTTAATATAATCAACTCTTCATACCTATGGGTTCTGGCTTTGTAGATTCATCCAACCACGTATAAATTATTAGGAATAAAATTCCAGAAAGTTCCAAAAAGCTTTAAATTTCCTGCATACAGAGCACATATGTAAGTCCATGCAGATAAACTGATCTACTAGCATACCCTGCTATCGCCTCCTAGACACAGATCTTTGGGTCTCTCTAGAACTTTCTATCTGAGCACTGTTCTCCTTAGGTACTGTTTGTATACTCTAGTTAAGGTGTGTGTATATTGAACATGTCCAAATTTTTTATTACACTGTTACTAGAGTATAACATCTACCCATTATCTGCATGCTATCAATTATTTTAAGTAACATAGATTATTTAAATAGATATACAGAAGGACATTTATAGGTTACATGCAACTACTATACCATTTTATGAGACTTCAACTCATGACTATTATTCCAATATAGTATAACATCTAATTCATACCATGTAATTTGTCCATTTATTCAACTCAATGGTTTACAGAGTAGTCAAATATGTAAAACTATAACCACAGTTAATTTTAGGCCATTTCAATGTCTTAAAAAGAAATCCTATCCTTTATTAGTCCCTCATACCCTCTGTTCTAGTCCTAAGCTACCACTAAGGTACTTTCTGACTCTATAAGACTTGTTTTCTACATATATTTTCTTTTCTGTTGTTGCTGTTGGCCGTGAACTCTGGGCCTGGGCACTGTCCCTCAGCTCTTCGGCTCAAGGCAAGCACTCTACCCAGCACCACTTCCCATTTTCTGGTGGTTGATTGGAGATAAGAGTCTCACGGATTTTTCTGCCCAGGCTGACTTTGAACTGCAATCCTCAGATCTCAGCCTCCTGAGTAGCTAGTTCTACATATATTTTCTATAAAAAGAATCATATAATACATGGTCTTCTGTAATTCGCTTTTTTCATCTAGCATAATGTTTTCAAGATCATTTGTGTCACTCATGTATCAATCCATATTTCATTCTTTAATATAGCTAAATATTTCATTGTATGAGTGTTCCATGTTTTGTCTGCCCATTCATCAGTTGATGAACATCTGGGTTATTTCCATATTTTATCTATTATGAATAATTCTTCTAAAACAGTGAAGTATGAGTTTTTATAGTGACATGATTTCATTTCTCTTGGTTATAAACCTAGAAAGGAACTGCATCATGTGGCAGCTGTATGATTAATCATCTGAAGAGGTGGGCCATATTCCAAATGAAGCGCATCATTTTACTTTCTGATTGATATATGAAGATATCTATTTCTCAATATCCTTGTCTTATTATTACTTAAAGATTCTTTTTGCTCTTATTGATATTGGTATCTCATCAGTATTTTATTTCATTTCCCTTGATAACTAGCAATCATAAGCAAATTTCTATATGCTTGTTGTATGTCTTCTCTGGAGAAACATTTTTACATATTTTATATAATTTTATATATTCTAAATATGTGTCCCATCAGATTGTTTTTTTTCCCCATTTTTTGAGTCTCTCTTTCCTTCCCTTTCTATTTCTTTTATTTACTCTTCTCCCTTACCCACCATCTCTCCCTCCCCATGACCCTCTGTCTCACACTTGCCAGACAGTTATTCTACCACTTTCCTCTAGCCCTTTCTCTTTCATTATTGAGGGGGGTCAGTCATGGGGCTTGAACTCTGGGCCTAGGCACTGTCCCTAAACTCATCAGCTCAAGGTGAGCACTCTACCACTTGAGCCGCAGTGCCACTTCTGGCTTTCTGGTGGTTAATTGGAGAAGATTCTCATGGACTTTCCTGCCCAGCCTGGCTTTGAGTGGGTATTCTCAGATCTCAGCTCTCAGCCTCCTGAGTAGCTAGGATTACAGGCGTGAGCCACCTGCACCAGGCTCATTGTTCTTTTAATAGGATTTCACATTTTGCCTGGGCAGCCAGAACAATGATCTTTCCAAGTAGCTGTAAGGACAAAGCAAGGGCCACAAGATCTTTTTATTGATTGAGATGGGTATGTCGGGGGTCTCATAATCTTTTTGCTAAGAATGGCTCTCCTGACTTCTGTCCCCTAATAGCTTATGATTTCAGATTCAGTCACCACATCTGAAGCTTTTCATTTTCCTGATGGTGCCCTCTGAAGCAAAAGGTTTTACCTTTGTGTTTGTGTGTGTGCACATGAACCCCTGCACTGGTCCTAGAGCTTGAACTCAGGGACCTGGATGCCGCCCTTGAGTTTTTCTGTGATTAGTTGGAGATAAGAATATCATGGAGAGCTGGGAATGTGGCTTAGTGGTAGAGTGTTTGCCTAGCATGCATGAAGCCCTAGGTTTAATTCCTCAGTACCACATAAACAGAAAAGGGAGCTGTGACTCAAGTGGTAGAGAGCTAGCTTTGAGCAAAAGAAGCTCAGGGACAGTGCCCAGGCCCTGAGTTCAAGCCCCAGGATTGGGGGGAAAAAAAGTCTCACGGACTTTCCTGTCCAAGCTGGCTTTGAACCACAATCCTCATATCTCAGCCTCCTGAGTAGCTAGGATTACAGGCATGAGCCACCAGCAACCAGCTAGTTTTTACTTTTGATCAAGTCCAATTTATCTTTTTTTGTCTCGCTATGGCTATTCCAAGATCATAAGGATTTGCCCATTTTCTCGTATGTTTTTCAACTGAAGTATGCATTGCTTTTTTTTTTTTTTTTTTTTTGCCAGTCCTGGGGCTTGAACTCAGAGCCTGGGCACTGTACCTGAGCTGCTTTTTGCTCAAGGCTAGCTCTCTACCACATGAGCTACAATGCCACCTCTGGCTTTTTCTGTTTATGTGGTACTAAGGAATGGAATCCAGGGCTTCACGCATTCTAGGCAAGCAACTCTACCATTAAGCCACATTCGCAACCCTACATTGATTTCTATTGCGGATATATGAAACAAATAAAATGACCCAACTCTCCTAAAAGTAGAACACTGTTAAAAAAAAGTTATCCCTTTTAATGTTTATTTTGCCTTTAAATGAGCTAAGATGCTGAAGAATAGAGGATTTAGTGCCCTAATTGACAGGTGTTAGACCTGGTGCCCAGCTGCCTTGAAAAGACTTTTCAGCCAAGTAGCCCCTATTTGACAGACTCCTAGAATGCTTTCATGGCAGCCCAGTTGCTTTGAAAGATTCCACAGACACCTTGAGGAAGCTACACAGCAACTACCCACAGCTGCTTACTACAGAAGCACAACTTCAGCTCCAGAGGACATTTTTTGAGCCACAACTGTTTCAAGCAGATTGCACCATACTATATGCCATCACAAGCCTTGGAGAACTCTAGCAGCCTCTCTCACGGCCCCAGGGGAAGCACTTCCCTGGTGGCCTAGCAGAAGGTCTGTGATTAGTACAAACACAGTCCCCTCATTGTGCTATGACTGGTGGGAAATACCCCTGCCATACACATCCTCTTCCTGCTATAAGCAAGCTGTTCACTTCAAATCAACTAGGAATCATGCTGCTGTGTTGCAATATTGGCCCATTAAAAGGCCTTTCTGAAGTAGTCTTTTCTTGCCTACTTTTGATCTTTATTATTGATAATAACAGGCTAAGTTGGTAACAAAGAGAATAGAAGTAGTGGCAGACTTACAGCAGCAACAAAGGCAAAAGGTGGTAGCAGTAGAGGCAGTGGTAGCAGCAACAGTGATATCTATAGTTATAGTGGTACCAGCAGTATAGCAATAAGTGGCAGAAGAAATCCAGAGAACTGCCCAGAAATGACAGTAAGCAGAAGTGGTGGAACAGACACAAATAACGATGGGCCCTAGTCTCTGGAAGAGTTCTAGCAAGCTGACAAGCCTTAAGGACCAGAAATCCCATCAACCTGAGGCTAACAGCTATAACATTTAAAGGCATGCTTAGGAGCCATAGCACTCATCACAAAAAGGTGCTAGAATCCAAGGATTTCAAAAGCTACCAATGTTAGGACCACTAGTAGTTAAAGCCTTACATAATAGGGCCTTTGGTTTCTGGGCTTAGAACTGAAGGCTTGGAGTCTGCCAATTCTGCTCCTAAGCTTTGGGGACTGAGGGGCTTAGGACTACCAATGCTACAGGAATTTCTCTTTGCCTACTTAACGATTTCTATTCAGAGAGAACAAAAAGACAGTCAGCTGATTGGTACACATATATCTAGAAGTAAAATTGCTGGATCAAATACTATACATAACTCCAACAGCTACGAACAAAGAATTTCCCAAAATTATTATACTTATCTTCAAACCCACTGGGAATGTCTGAGAGTTCCAACTGCTCTATAACTTGTCAATACTTTGCATTTCAGACTTCTTCATTAATACCACATTAATAGGTATGAAGTAGGGTTACACTGTAATTTTAATTTGCCATTGTAAGTACTTTTTCACTTTGACAATTTGTTTTTGCAAATTCCTGGTCCAGCCTTTCACCCACTGGTTTAAAACACAGTTGCCTGTATTTTTTTTTATATTGATTTGTATTTTTTTTAGTTCATCATGTATTTTTTAAAGACAATCACTTGTAGTCTATAAAAATTTGCCCAGGAAGTGGCGCTGTGGCTCAAGTGATAGAGTGCTAGTGTTGAGCTGAAGAGCTCAGGGACAGCACCCAGGCCCAGAGTTCAAGCCCCACGATCCACCAAAAAAAAAAAAGCCCAATATACACAAAATTTCCTGATAACGGTCATTAAAAAGAACTAACCTCAAAAAACAGATCCACACCAATATTCAGTCTAGACTGGTTTAATCTTGAAATATAATCCAGTTAAGACTGAAGACCAGCCGGGTGCTGGTGGCTCATGCCTGTAATCATAGCTACTCAGGAGGCTGAGATCTGAGGATCCCACTTCAAAGCCAGCCCAGGAAGGAAAGTCCGTGAGACTCTGATCTCCAATAAACCACTAGAAAACCAGAAGTGGTGCTGTGGCTAGAGGTAGAGCGCTTGCCTTGAGCTGAAGAGCGCAGAGACAGCACCCAGGCCGAGTTCAAGCCCCACGACAAAAAAAAAAAAAAAAGACTGAAGACCAAACACTTCAGATCCTAAACACAGTAATAAAAACTCATTAAGACTTCCGGATTTTTGCTGCCTACTCTGTCAGCATCATCCTCTTTGGTAATTTCACTGTCATCAATTATTTTCCTCCATCACACTTTTGTATGCATAAGCCTCTTTTGGATTATTTTTGTAAGCTATCATTGGCATAACACAACTTCCCGTCAGGCCAGAACTCAAACTCTAGGAACTTACAACTGAACTTGCCTTTGTGGCCTACATAATAACAAAAAGTCACTCTCTAAGGCCCGCCAAAAACAACCAGAATCCAACTTCAAGATCAAACCACCTCAAAGGCAGCCAGCACCTGGTAATGATGATTTTGTATTTTAAAAAATATTCTCTCAATACAAGTCCAATGTCAGATCTAAGCATTGCACCTTTCCAATATATAATTTGCCTTTTTTGTTGTCTTAATTGTATTCTTTAAGTTATGTGCCAGTTGCTCATATCTATAATCCTAGCTACTTGGGAGACTGAGAACAAAGAGGACTACGGTTTACAGCTAGCCTGAGCAAAGACATCCAGGGTAAAATGGTGCATGCTTATTCCATCTGAAATTGGGAGGATAAGGGTATACAAGGCTGGCCCAGACATAAGTTTACAAGGCTTGACCTTCCTGGAAAAACACTGGACACAATGGTGAGCACCTATAATCCCACCGATGACATGAAGCCTGTAAGTAGGCAGCCAGGTAGAAGTGAAACCCCATCCCAAAAATAATCAGTGAACATAATACATCACATTAACAGAGTCAAAGACAAGTATCACGTGATTATCTCAATAGATGCAGAAAAAGCCTTCAATAAAATCCAACAACCATTCATATTAAAAAGCTCTGGAGAAGCCAGGAATAAATATAAGGAACATACATCAAAATAATATATCTGACAGATCAACAGCCAGCATCATAATGAATGGTAAAAAACTAAAACCATTTCCTCTAAAATAAGGAACAAGGCAAGGATATCCACTCTCCACTCTTCAATCCATTCCTAGAATTCCTAGCCAGAACAGTAAGGCAAGAAGGGCAAAACATAAAAGGTATATACATAGGAGAAGAAGAAATCAAACCACGATCTAAAGGACCCACAAGACTCCATCTCCAAGCTAATAGAAACAGGATTAAAAATTATGTCTGAGGAAGTGGCGCTGTAGCTCAAATGGTAGAGTGCTCGTCTTGAGCTGAAGAGCTGAGGGACAGCGCTCAGGCCCAGAGTTCAAGCCCCACAACCGACAAAAAAAAAAAAAATTATGTCTGAGACAAGCAGAAACGGTCAGATAAGTTGATGTTAAGCGAAATGAACCCCAAGATAAGGACTCAAATGTTTTTTTTTCCTTGCTATTGTTTCTAACATATTTATGATTTCTTTGTTGCTTTGTATGTCCCTCCCCCATGGTATAACCCCTTTTTTCACTGTATTTGATGTTGGTATAATTTGTGAAGGGGAAGGAAAAAAACAAATTGTTTAAATAGGGATACAAGTGGCCCCATTGCAACAATGACATGTACAAGACATTATGTTGAAAATGAACTTTACAACTTTGGTGCGGGGGGGGGGGGGGGGTGGGAGGGACGGAGAAACAGGGGAAGGGGGAGATGGGAAGGGATGGGAAGGGGAAACAAAGGAGGAAGCAACAATGCTTGATAAGAAATGTACTCATGGGGCTGGGAAGGTAGCTCAGTGGTAGAGTGCTTGCCTTGCATGCATGAGACCCTGGGTTCAATTCCTCAGCACCACATAAGCAAAAAGAAAATAACAGGAAGTGGCGCTGTGGCTCAAGTGGTAGAGCGCTAGCCTTGAGCTGAAGAGCTGAGGGACAGCGCCCAGGCCCAGAGTTCAGGCCCCATGACCAGACTCAAAAAAAAGAGAAAGAAATATACTCATTACCTTGCTCATGTAATTGTAACCCCTCTGTACGATTCACAATAATAAAAAAAAAAACACCCACTTTGGGGCGCTAGTAGCTCACACCTGTAATCCTAGCTATTCAGGAGGCTGAGATCTGAGGATCAAGGTTCAAAGCCAGCCCAGGCAGGAAAGTCTGTGAGACTCATTTCCAATAAACCACTCAGAAAAACCGAAGTGGCGCAGTGGCTCACGTGTAGAACGCTCGCCTTGAGCTGAAGAGCTGAGGGACAGCGCCCAGGCCCAGAGTTCAAGCCCCGTGACTGACAAAAAACAAAACAAAACACAAAAATCAGTAGCCTTTCTGTTTACCAACAATTTATAAACAGAGAGGAAAATCAGGAAAACAAATCTATTTGCAATAGCCTCAAAAAATATATCTAGGAATAAATCTAACCACCAAGGAAGTAAAACACTAGAAAATTTGAAAGAAAAAAAAAAATCAAAGGCAGTTATCAGAAAATGGAAAGCCCTTCCATGTTCATGGATAGGTAGAACAGTGATAAAAATGGCCATACTGCCAAAAATGGTCTACAAATTTAATGCAATGATCATCCCCAATGAAGTTACCGATATAAAATAAAATGATCCAAAAATTTATATGGAATAAAAGACTTCAAATAGCCAGAGCATTATAGGCAAAAAAAAAAAAGCAATGCTGGTGGTGGTATCACAATCGCAGATTGCAAGTGCTTCTACAGAACTATAATAATAAAAACACCTTAGACAGCGGTGGCTCACGCCTGTAATCCTAACTATTCAAGAGGCTGAGATCTGAGGATCATGGTTCAAAAGCCAGCCAGGGCAGGAAAAGTCTGTGAGACTATTAATCTCCAATCAACCACCAGAAAACAGGAAGTGGTGCTGTGGCTCAAGTGGTAGAAAGCTAGCCGTAAGCTGAAGAGCCCAGGGACAGCTCCCAGGCCCAGAGTTCAATACCCATAACCGACCAAAATATAAAATAAAGTAAAATAAAAACACCTTGGTATTGGTACAAAAATAGACCCAAAGATCAATGGAATAGACTAGAAGATCTGGAAATAAAACCATACACTTACAGTTATCTGGTTTTTGATAAGGGAGCCTAAGATATACAGTGGAAAAACAATAGCCTCTTCAATAATTGGTGTTGGGAAAACTTTAGGCATCTATATTCCTAGAAAACTAAAAGTGGATCTGTTTGTCACCATGCACAAATATCAATTCAAAGTAGATCAAAGACCTCAGTGTCAGACTTCAAACTGAAATTACTAGAACTCATAGGTATAAACAGAAACTTTCTGAAAAGATTCCCAGAGGCACAGATTTGTCAAATGGGATTACAGCAAAATAAGTTTCTGCACAGCAAAGGACATAGTTACTTAAACTAGAAAGATGGCCAATAGACAGAGAGACTATCTTTATAAGGAATACATCTGACCAAGGCCAAATATCCAAAATATACAAGAAGCTCAAGAAATTAACCTTTTCCAAAACTAATAAACCAATTAATCAATGGGAAAGGAGCTAAACAAACTTCTCAGAAGAAACAATGGCAAATAAACATATGAGAAAATGTTCAACATCCCCAGCCATAAAGAACATGTAAATCAAAACAACTTTAAGAGTTCATCTCACTCCAGTTAGATTGGCCAACATTGAGAACTCAAAAAATTACAAAGGCCAGTGGAATTGTGGGGAAAAAGAATACCTATTTCACAGTTGGTGGGAATGTAAACCAGTATAACCAATCTGGTCAGCAGTCTGGAGGGTTCTCAAAAAACTAAACATGGATCTTTCCTATGACCTAGCTATACCATTCCTGGGCATCTACCCAGAACATGACATGCCAGGATACCATAAAGACCTTTACACATTCCTGTCCCTTGCTGTAACCATTCACAATAGCTAAGCTATGGAAACAACCCAGATGCCCTACAATAGGTGAATGGATCAAAGTAAGTGTTACCTATACCTATTTGTACAGAATGAATGGACGTAGAAGAAATCATATTAAGTGAAGTCAAGCTCAGAAATATAAACGCACACATTTTCTCTCATACGCAGAAGCTAGATCTAACATACACTGAAACATGATAAATTATACAGGACTCTAGACATTCACACAATGAGACTAAAGAAAGATATTCCTGGGGCTGGGAAGGTGGCTCAGTGGTAGAGTGCTTGCCTAGGATGCATGAGGCCCTGGGTTCAATTCCTCAGCACCACATAAGCAGAAAAAGTCAAAAGTAGCACTGTGGCTCAAGTGGTAGAGCGCTAGCCTTGAGCTGAAGAGCTGAGGGACAGTGCCCAGGCCCAGGCCCAGAGTTCAGGCCCCACAACTGGTTAAAAATTAAAGAAAAGAAAGTTATTCCTAGAAGAGACACACAAAAGCACAATGCCTATATGCATCTGGCCATATAAAATAGTATTTATTGAAATCAACTCCAGGAAATAGAAACAAGTTTTTTTTTTTCATTGCTGTTTTTGTTTTCTTCCCTTTTGTCTTATTTGTTCATTTATCTGTCTTTGGGAGGGAAAAAGGAGGGAGGTGGCACATAAATGGAGGAACAAAGGGTGATCAGTAGTACTCAGTAGACACTATGTTGAAATCAACTATACAACTTGCAGGTGGGGACAGGAAGACAAAACCGGGAGAGAGAGGGGAGGGGAAAGTGACATTGTCCAAAAAGAAATGTACTTATTACCTGATTTACATAACTGGAACCCCTCTGTATATCACTTTTATAATAACCCTTTTGAAAAAGAGAAAAAAAGATAGGTGCTAGCGGCTCACACCTGTAATCCTAACTACTTGGGAGGGTGAGATCTGAAGAGCAAGGCTGGGGACTGTGAGATTTTTCCTTTTCTTTTCTCTTTCCTTCTTTCTTTCTTTCTTTTTTGCCAATCGTGGGGCTTGAACTTTGGGCCTGGGTACTGTCCCTGAGCTTTTTAGTTAAAGGCGAGCGCTTCTACCACTTGAGCCACTGCTCCACTTCCAATTTTCTGGTGGTTAAGAGTCTCATGGAGTTTCCTGCTTGTGCTGACTTTGAACCACAATCCTCAGATCTCAGCTGAGTAGCTAGGATTACAGTCGTGAGCCATGGACACACAGCTCATTAGACTCATCCCCTATGAACCACTAGAAAACCGGAAGTAGTACTGTGGCTAAAAGTGGTAGAGAGCTAGCAAAAGAGCTCAGGGACAGGGCCCAGGCCCTGAGTCCAAGGCGGAGCCGCATGCTGGTGGCTCATGCTTGTAATCCTAGCTACTCAGGAGGCTGAGATCTGAGGATCATGGTTCAAAGCAAAGCCCGGGCATGAGACTCTTATCTCCAATAAACCACTAGAAAACCGGAAGTGGCGCTGTGGCTCAACTGGTAGAATGTTCCCCTTGAGCTGGAGAGCTAGGGACAGCACCCAGGACCAGAGTTCAAGCCCTAGGACCGACAAAAAAAAAGGGGGGGGGGGACCCTGAAACCAAAACATGTACATATAAATTCACGTATAAATGTACATTTTAAAAAAAAAGTAAAAAAAAAAAAGTAAGATATTGGCAAATCAAATTCATCAACGGAGGGGAAGCTGCATAACAGCTAAGTAGGGTTTAACTCAGAAGACATCTATTAATATAACATCTTATTAGCAGATTAATGGATAAAATACATATATGATCATGCACACCAATACAGAAAAATTGAAATTCAAACAAAAATTGAATTCAACACTTATTTTTATTTGCTTTAAAAACTCAGAAAACGCTGGGCACCGGTGGCTCATGCCTGTAATCCTAGCTACTCAGGAGGCTGAGATCTGAGGATACCAGTTCAAAGCCAGCCCAGGCAGGAAAGTCTGTGAGACTCTTATTTCCAATAAACCACTAGAAAACCAGAAGTGGTGCTGTGGCTCAAGTGGTAGAGCACTCACCTTGAGCTGAAGAGTGCAGAGACAGCACCCAAGCCCCAGGACCGACCAAAAACAAAACAAACAGAAAACACGGGCTAAGAAGGAGGCTCAGTGGTTGTACAGTGCTTGCCTGGCATGCATCAGGCCCTGGGTTTGATTGCTCAGCACCACATAAGCAGAAAAAGCCATTAAGTGGTACTGTAGGGCTCAAGTAGTAGAGCGCTAGCCTTGAGCTGAAGAGCTGAGGGACAGCACCCAAGCTCAGGGTTCAAGCCCCATGACCAGCAAAAACAAACAAACAAACAAAAAAAAAAAAACAGGGCTGGGAAGGTGGCTCAGTGGTAGAGCGCTTGCCTTGCATGCCTGAGGCCCTGGGTTCGATTCCTCAGCACCACATAAGCAAAAAAAGAAAAAAGCCAGAAGTGGCGCTGTGGCTCAAGTGGTAGAGTGCTAGCCTTGAGCTAAAGAGCTGAGGGACAGTGCCCAGGCCCAGAGTTCAGGCCCCATAACCGGACCCAAAAAAAAAAAAACTCAGAAAACACTAGAAAATATTTATTGATCCATCAAAAGCCTTAAGTTTTGTTTTTTGGGGTTTTTTTTTGCCAGTCATGGGGCCTGAACTCTGGGCCTAGGTGCTGTCTCTGAGCTCTTCAGCTCAAGGCTAGTGCTCTACCACTAGAGCCCCAGGGCCTCATGCATGTGAGGCAAGCAGTCTAACCACTGAGCCACCTTCCCAGCCCCAAGCCTTAAGTTTTTGATTGTTTTTTTTTTGGTCCGGCCATGGGGCCTGAACTCTGGGCCTGGGCGCTGTCCCTCAGCTCTTCAGCTCAAGGCTAACTCTCTACCACTTGAGCCACAGAGCCACTTCCGGCTTTTTTCTTTATGTGGTGCTGAGGAATCGAACCTAGGGCCTCATGCATGCAAGGCAAGCGCTCTACCACTGAGCTACCTTCCCAGCCCTCAAGCCTTAAGTTTTAAAAAACCTTAAAGTTATCTTTAGTATTAATAATCAATAGTAACATTATACTTCATGAAGTTTTAGAAGTAGTCCTATTAAAGTCATAAAGTCATAAACAGGAATTTCAGAGTTTTCTCTCTCCAGTGAAAATATAGTGTTCCATGACAATCATGATATATATCCCTATTTCAATCCCCCTTTCAGACTTTGATTACTGTTATTTTCTCTATCTCAAATCTGTTATATACTCCCATTCATTCTTATTTTCAACAACCCTGATACCTGTATAAACTAGAATAGAAACAATCAAACCACTACCATCATATTTCTAATTAGATATTCTACCATCTCTTCCATTTCTATAGGAACTCTCTATTCCTAAAAAAGTACGTGCTAATCCTACCTGTGTATAGCTCAGGGAATAAAAAAACCACCCATGGTAGTTTTCATGATAGAAAACCAAACTGTATTAGTAAAAAAAGTATATTCCCTATGACACCTAAAATACTTATCATCTAGCTCTCTGTAGTAAACTAGTTCTTGGGCCCACAAAGCTCCCTGCATAAGAAAAGGAAGATCGCCCAGCACTAGAGGCTCACGCCTGTAATCCTAGCTACTCAGGAGGTTGAGATCTGAGGATCTCAGTTCAAAGCCAGCCTGGGCAGAAAAGTCCATGAGACTCTTATCTCCAATTAACCACCAGAAAAACAGAAATGGCAATGTGATTCAAGTGGTAGAGTGCTAGCCTGAACTGAAGATTTCAGAGACAGCACCAAGGCCAGAATTCAAGCCCCATGATTGACAAAAAAAAAAAAAGTCTATGGGATGTGGATTAGTGGTAGAGTGCTTGCCTAGCAGGCATGAAACTGTGGCTCAATTCTTAAATACTATATAAACAGAAAAAGCCGAAGTGGCGCTGTGGCTCAAGTTGTAGAGTGCTAGCCTTGACCAAAAAACTCAGGGATAGTACCCAGGCCCTGAACACAAGACCAGCAACCAACCAACCAACCAACCACAACAACAAAAGAGAAAGAGAGAGAGAGAAGCATAATGGAGTCACAAGCTTAAGCCATATAGCCTAAGTGCAAAGCAATAGTGCAGGTTTGAGCAAACTCTCAAGAAGGATGCTCAAGCAAATATCTCCAAACACAAGTTTGGACAGAGACAGACAACAGACAAATAGAAAGCTGAGGGAAAATAGAAAATAGAAAACTAACTCTAAGATAGTGTAAAAGTAAAAAATGTAATTATATAGGGCAGAGAAAAGAAGTTTAGGGTGACATTAAGAATCTTAAAATAGACATATTCCCCATTAGATAACATTTAAAAATTGAAAAACAGTAGAATCAGGCATTCATAAGTGAAAACAAAAAAAGACAGATCAGAAGAAAGAATTAAAAAGTATTAGTAAGCTCAGAGTAAGGGGGAAAGATTGTGAACAGATGAAGCAGGAAACTAAAGTTTCCATTATAAATCATATAACATTCTTTTTATGCAGTTATATTAATGAGAGAGGCAGAGAGAGAGAGAAAGCGAGAGGAGGAGGGCACACAAAGAGCTCAAGAGGCTGAAATCTGAGGATCATAGGAACTAGCCAGAACTGCAGACAAATCCAAATAACTAGAAAAAAGCTGGACCTGGAAGTGTGGCTCAAATGGCAGAATGCTAGCCATGAGCAGAAAAACAGTCTCCCAGGACCTGAGGGTTTTAAAAAAAGAAAAAAGAATATAACCACAAAATCCCCTCCCATATAACTAACATAAATTAAACAAATAAAAAATGTTAGCACTTAATATCAATTAGCAATTAACTGACTCCTCTACAAATACCTGAGCATTACTGTCTGTGTCAAGCATTTTTCTACGTGCTAGAACACAAAAGCAATGAACAAAACCAAGTCCTTGCCCTCATGAAGTATATCTTCAGAGAAGAAGGCAGATAATAAATAATTTAAGGTATGCTATAACGTCAATCAATACTGTGGGAAAAGAAAAAGCAAAGTAAGGGAACAGAGTGTGATGGGAATGCTCCTTAGATAGGGTTTTCAGAAAATGCCTCTTCAAGAACTAAAGAAAAGTCGGGTGCTGGGGGCTCACACCGGTAATCCTAGCTACTCAGGAGGCTGAGATCTGAGGATCTTGGTTCAAAGCCAGCCCGAATAGGAGGGTCCATGAGACTCATCTCCAATTAACCATCAGAAAACCAGAAGTGGCGCTGTGGCTCAAGTGGTAGAGTGCTAGCCTTGAGCTGAAGAGCTGAGGGACAGCACCCAGGCCCAGAGTTCAGGCCCACGACCGACCAAAAAAAAAAACAGTTTAAAAGTTTCATTTTTAAGCCTCTCACAGTCCAAAGCAATTTAACACTCAACACTCAGTACCAAAAGTTTTCTATAGTGGCAGATATTACCATCTTTCCTTCTCAAACTACACTAATAGTGATGTATATCACACGGATACTGTATTGCATATCTACACTAATAGTGATGTATATCACACGGATACTGTATTGCATATCTATGTATCTTCATCACATCTCCCAGTATCCCTAGTCACTAAAACATTAAAATGACTGGATAAATTTACCTCTAAATATTTTCTTTCCAGAGAAGGTGGTATGATATTTTAAATTCCAGTGTTTTATTCTTATTAGGTAGTTAAACGTTTTCCTAAATCAAAGATCTCAAGAGATTAATCAAGATGTCATTATAGTCTCTCTGCCTCCTTGCTGACATGGTATGTATGAAAAAGCTTGTGGTCAAGTAGGGGAAAGAGCAGCTTATTTTAAAGATGACCCAGGACTGAACCCACACAGGGTTAGGGAACTTTTTTCCTGCTAAGGACTATCTGGATATTTGTAACACCATTTACAAAATTACCAATACAGGTAGATGGCTGAGGACAGACAAGGAGAAGCATGCATGTCTTGTCCTGTACCAAATGATTTTTTTTCTGGCTACTTATACAGCAGATATTTTCCCAACCCTGATAGAATGGTGGGTACTGCTAATTTTGAGCAGTTTCTCCTAGAGAATCAAAATGAACAGAAAAATTGAGAACTGGTGGATAGGGTTGTAACATCAAAAGCAAATGGAAGATCACCATAACTGCTGAGGTACTTGTTTCCCCCCAAAAAGTTACTCAAATAGCTCACAAAGAATATTTGAATAATAATTTCTATGACTGGCAGTGTGTACCTGCTAAGAGCAGAGAGTAATAAAACTGGAGATTTAAACTGTCCAAATTACCAGGACAACGAAGGGAAGGATTAAAAGTAATTTATCTGGGCCAGGCTGGATAGCTCATAATTAGAACTACTAGGGAAGCAGAGATTGGGAGCACAGTTCGATGCCAGCAAAATTTTGAAACTCCATCTCAAATAAGCCAACCACAGTATCATATACCTGGGGTACTAGCTACTGGGAGGCACAGGTAGGAGAATTATGATCCAAAGCCCAGCTTGGCAAAACACAAAGAACCCATCTGAAATATATATAAAGCAAATAAGGGGGTCAGTGTGTAGCTCAAGTGGCAGAATGCTTGGCTAGCAAGCACAAGGCCCTGTGTGAAGGCCTAGTGAGAAAGAAAGAAAGAAAAAGAAAGAGAGAAAGAAAGAGAGGAAGGAAAGAAGGAAGGAAGGAAGGAAGGAAGGAAGGAAGGAAGGAAGGAAGGAAAAAGAAAAAAATTCAAATTAATTACATGGTGGTAAAGTTTACCACAGTCTTTGTGCTCTCATTAAACAGAAGTCAACAGAAATTTAAAGAAGTTTATAGGGAAATGCAACACATTTATTTTCCTTTCCAAAAGACTTCATTCAGGCTGAGAGTTTCAGCCATCAAATGGTCTTTTGCTTAAAAAAAAAAATTTAACTAAAAAAAATTGTATTCAGATAAAAGTGACCATTTTATTTCAAATATAGTCAATAGACAATACAAAATCTCATATTCAAAAATAGGGTTCATGTTAATAAATTTTATTCTCAAAAATTTGTACCATTAAAAGTAAACTCAAGCTACTAACATTTATTTTACATAGCAAAAAAAGGTAGCACGTTTAGAGAAAATAAACTCAAATTCAACAAATAGCTTGGTTTAAGGCTTAAAAGCTAGTGAGGAATTTCTGGAAGAAAACGATGGTGAACTAAATGCTAATATATGTATACATACGTGTGTGTGTGTGTGTGTGTGTGTGTGTGTGTGTGTGTGTGTGTGTATCACAGATGACTTGAATTAGAGCATCACATTCTTGTACAGAATTTGGAGTTGATATTACTGGTTGCTTACAAGCAACTTGCTCACCATTTCTTTTTTTTGGAGGGGGAAGAAGGGGGTCCAGTCGTGGGGCCTGAACTCTGGGCCTGGGTGCTGTCCCTCAGCTCTTCAGCTCAAGCCAGCGCTCCACCACTTGAGCCACAGCGCCACCTCTGGCTTTTTTCTTTTCTGCTTATGTGGTGCTGGGGAATCCAACCCAGGGCCTCAGGCATGCAAGGCAAGCGCTCTACCACTGAGCCACCTTCCCAGCCCTTGCTCACCATTTCTGAACTTTAGTTTCTCATCTAACATGAAGATGATAATGCTTATTTATTGGCAATAATGTTATTTACTGGCAATCCTGCAAACTGGAAGTACAAAGTATTTCAAGTACAAATAGCATTAAAAAGCTTTCAAATCTGCAAAGCTCTCTATGTTTGTCATATGTTAATCACAATAGAAAAATAACCACTTCCAGATTTTTTTCTAGTTTTAACAATGATTATCCAGGGCTGGGAAGGTGGCTCAGTGGTAGAGCGCTTGCCTTGCATGCCTGAGGCCCTGGGTTCGATTCCTCAGCACCACATAAGCAAAAAGAAAAAAGCTGGAAGTGGTGCTGTGGCTCAAGTGGTAGAGCGCTAGCCTTGAGCTGAAGAGCTGAGGGACAGCACCCAGGCCCAGAGTTCAGGCCCCACGACAGGACCCAAAAAAAAACCAATGATTATCCAATTCTGTGAAACAATAGTTTACTAAGAAAAAAGGTGAAATTAAATTTTAAGCTTAAATAAAGAAGACCTGTCTTATTTATATATTCCAAAAGAATATTTTCAATAAACGCCTATATAAATTGTAAAGAATACACAGTTTAACCACTTGTAAGCAATGTACCATCTGACTTCAGGTAGAATGTTTATCTTCGGTATGCTTTGAAACCAAATAGTGTGTATTAAGCAGAAGCTTTTTATTTTTTGGGGGGGGAGGGGGGACAGTCCTGGGGCTTGTGAACTCAGGGCCTGGGCACTGTCCCTGAGCTTGTGCTCAAGGCTAGCACTCTACCACTTGAGCCACAGCGCCACTTCCAGCCTTTTCTGTTTATGTGGTACAGAGGAATAGAACCCAAGGCTTCATGCATGTTAGGCAAGCTAAACTTTACCACTAAGCCACATTCATTCCCAGCCCCAGAAGCATATTTTTAAAACTGTCTTATTGCTTCTGCCTTTATACTCAGAAGAAAAAAAACACAAGCAATGCCCTTCCTTCATCAAAAGACATCAGAAGAGTTTCCACTTCTTAAATTTTTAAACAGATTTGCCCACTTACCATTTAAGCTCCATGAAAAGCATAGTTATCTCCTCCCACTGTATCCCCAATATCTAAGGACCAACACCAAGTAGGTCCTTAGTATGTATAAAAATGAACAAATGAGTGCCGGGAGATGGTGGTTCATGGCTGAAATTCTAGCTTCTAGCTACACAGAAAGCTGAGGTCTGTTTATCAAGGTTCAAAGTCAGCCAACCTAAGAAACCAAGAGTCTCTAGTCTCCAATAGACAACCCAAAACAGGAAGTGAAGGTGTGTGGCTCAAGTGATAAAGCCATCAGCCTTGGGTGGAAAAAGCTAAGCAAGAGTGAGGGCTTGAGTTCAAGCCCAAGCATGCCACCAGTGAGCACAAACACAAAATGAATCAATGAGCTACACCTCTGTTTAACAGAACAATTTCACCTATACAGCCATCATTCCAAGAGAGAGAGTAACTATGTAGAGAATGAATTACTCTTTCAACTGTATTAACATAGTAAGCTGAAAAGGATCTTTAAATACACACAAATGCATTACTCACATATATCTGATTCACAGAGCCAGTTGTAAAATTATTTTCTCAGAAAATTTAGATGTATTCTAACACACAAATAGCATCAGGAAAGTATATTACAATGTTGAGAAGCAAGCAGTACCTTCCATTTCTGTTGCAATCTGCTATAAAGAGGCAAAGTGAACAGTATTTCCAAAGACGCACCACAGTATTTTGAAACATAAATCAAAGAAAGGTGGAGTATAATGTGAAAAAGACAGGCCTACCATTTCACTATTATGCTGCAATTTGAAAACACAATATTAAGTTAAAAATAATTGCATTCAAATATAACACCTAATGAATATCCGTACAGTTGATTAACAGATCTGGCTAAGAAAAGTTATTTTCCAGGCTTTAGAGCTACATGATCAACTTCTTGACTACAAAGCTTAGAGGCTATTTTTATTAAAATAATACTATTTGTAGGAAGTGGTGCTGTAGCTCAAGTGGTAGAGCGCTCACCTTGAGCTGAAGAGCTGAGGGACAGCGCCCAGGCCCAGAGTTCAAGCCCTATGACCGACAAAAAAAAAAATAATACGATTTGTATGCAATTTCTCTCATAATTTTAAAGTCTAGGCTAAGATATTCAGCAGTTAACACACTTATTATATTTGATTCTACAGCCTTCACAAGCATAATTATCTGGGTGGAACAGGCTTCATTCACGGTTGGCAAGCTATGATCTACATCTCACATCAATACTCCACAAGCACGGATTGCGAAATTCTTATGGTCATCTTCAAAGACACTTGACCGTGAGTCCAACTGCTGGTAAACATTTTTTAAAGTCAATCCACAGACAAACACAAACACCAGTACGAAAACAAAGCTCTCTATGGCAACTAAGGAGTAGGGGGAAGTGGGCGGAATCCAGGGGAATATACAAGATAAAGCTCAATTAATTGCTCCCCCCAGTTTTCTCCTCAGGATCCTAAACAATGGGCGTTGGGCACTTCTTTGGGAGCGCTTTCAGAGCAGAAATTTCTCGTTTCCACAGCTCCTCTCCACAGCCACCAGCAGGGCCCTTTCTTCCTCTCCCTCACCCCGCCCAGCTCGCACGAATTACCATTCGTACGAAGGTGCCTCCTATCCGCTCGCGGCGTCTCCCCGAACACGCCCACGTACCCTGAACTGGCCTCGGGCACGGGCTGCCCGGGAGCAGGTGGGGCGGCGGGGGTCCGCCGCGCACGGGCCCGGGCTCGGGTCCTGCTCCCAAACCGTCCCCGCAGCCCGGCGTCTAGGAGCGTGCCGAACCCGACACGGCGCTGGAATTCCGGATATTTACACTCCGAGAGCGCGGCAGGGCCAGTGTGCGCTCGGACGCGTCCGGCATCTCCTCGGGTGTCTGCACGCCGCGCTCCCCGCGGCGGCGGCGGCGGCGGCGGAGCCGACCTCCGGCTGCGTCCGCACGGCGGCGGCGGCGGCGCCCCGCAACAGGTCACGACGACCGCCGTCTACGGGCGGCCACCTCCGCAGCCCGGCCTCGGGGCTATAGCCGCCCGGGCCAGGGGAGGGGGTGTGGCCGGCTCCGCGAGTCCCGGCGGGGCGGCCGAGGTCGGGCTCACCTGAAGGGAGGCTGAGGCGCCGGCAGCAGCGGCGGGAGGCGGCCGGGAGCCTCCGCCACTCGGGAGAAGAGCGGGGCGAGGCGGGCTCCGAGGGTCGCCCGCGCCCCGGGCCTCGGGCCCGAGCCAACCGGCCGACTCCCCACAGCCGCCCGGGACTGGGAGAGCGGAGGCGCGGCCCCCGCCGCCAAAGCTCCGCAGCCCTCCCGCGCCGGAGGGGCCCGCCGCCGGGAGAGCAGCACCGCACCGCGCCGCATCGCCCGAGCCGCCGCCATTCCCCGCGCCGCCGCCCGGGGGGTCGCAGCGCGCCCACCTTCCCTCCCCCGCACCACCCGCCGCAACAGCACCGACCTGTGCGGCCGCGGCCGCCACCTCAAGGGCTGGAAGGGCGACGCCGGCCTCACGTTCCACCGCCGCAACCGCCGAGGGTAGCGCCGGGCGAGCGGAGCAGCCGGCGTCTCTCATTCAGCGCCCGCCGCTGGCGCTCGGGGGAGGGGAGTGCGCGGGATCCACCCCGTCCGCGCGGGGGTGGGGGAGGAGAGCGGGCCTGGCGGGGGCGCGCGTCGGCGGGAGGGGCGGGGCAGGGGCGGGGGCGCGCGCGCGCGCCCACCGGCCGAGCCCGAGCGCGGGCGACCCGAGCGCCCAGCCCGCGGGGTCTTTCCCGGGCGCTTCCCAGCCGCCGCGCGGCTGCGGGCCGAGGCCAACCGCCGCCGCCCCTACCCTCCGCGCGCCTCCAGCCGCAGCCCCACCGCACAGCGCCCGCCGCGGGGAGTGGCTCCACTGGCCGAGGGAGGCTGCTCTAGGCGACGGACAGGTGGGGCGTCGCTGCAGCCCCCTCTCCCGCGCCGGGCCTCCGTGGTGCAGTCCCCTGGGGCGCCTGGCCTCTCCGCACCCCGCCTTTAAGGCACTTGTTCCCAGATCAAATATCCAGCTCAGGCTGCACACGGGAAGGGAGCTCCAAGCGTGAAGTCACCCCCCCTCACCGTCACAGGGTCATAGATTATGGGGATCAGTTCCCCCCCACATTAGGATTCCGGAAGTGTTGGAAGTGCGCCTTTGTAGGTGTTAGGCAGGGTTCTATGACAGCAGTTTGGCATCCGCCTGCCTCGGGTTCCTGAGTTCCAGGCGATGGGTCTTTTCACATCGTTGCAGGAACACGATTCTTTTAAATATGAAATAATTCCTACGAAGGAAAAGGGGGTGCATTTGATAGAAGCGGTGGGAGGAGGCTGCGCGGGGCACCCGTCCTTATGGGTGGCCTACTTAACATCACCATTTGAGGCAGTGTGACTTTCAGTGGAAGGCTTTCCGTGAGCCGCCTTTGTAGCTGCAGTCACTAGGCAGGTTGGAAATGGATGGGTCACTTGATGACCTGCAGACCTGTTTTCCTCTAGGCATCGTGTAATAGAATGTAGAAGGAAAACTTGAGTCTGCATTGAGAATAAACCCCAAAAGGGCTTTATTTTTATTAAAACCCATTTGGTTTCTCTTCCTTCCTTTACTACCCACTGAACAACTGATCCCTCATGTATAAGAAGAAGGCTATTTTCTCATTGGCTACTTTCTTCCATACTTTCTTTTACTCTAGTTGAGGAAGCTAAAATACCCTTTTAGCACCCTTCTCTCAAGTAGGCTTACTTCCTTAACTCGCCTCCTCCAAAGGTAAGGTAACAGCCACAAAACAAGAATAGGTTAATTGTTCAAGGTTTCAGTTGTTTGCGTGTGCCGGCACAGGAGCTTGAATTCAGGGCCTTGGCTTTTTCTGCTCAAGGCTGGCACTCTACCACTTCTAGCTTTTCACTAATTAACTTGAGATAAGAGTCTCAGGAACTTTTCTGACTGCCTTCGATGGGGAATCCTCAGATCTCAACCTTCTGAGTAGCTACTATTATAGTTGAGCTACCCGTACCTGGCCAGCTTCTAGCCTCAGTGAAATGACTGGCAAAAGAAACCAAAAGGAGCAGGGCGGTGGCTCACGCCTGTCATCCCAGCTACTCAGGAAGCTGAGAGCTAAGGATTGAGGTTCAAAGCCAGCCCCGGCAGGAAAGTCCATGAGACTCTTATCTCCAATAAACCACCAGAAAATCGGAAGTGGCACTGTAGCTCAAGTGGTAAAGCACTCACCTTGAGCTGAAGAGCTGAGGGACAGTGCCCAGGCCCCAGAGTTCAAGCCCCACAACCGACAAAAAAAAAAAAAAAAGGAAAAAACAAAACATTTCAGATGAAAATAAGAAGGGAGAGGAGTAAACTATTGATAAAAAGAAATGATAAGAGGCTGGGAATGTGGTTCAAGTGGTAAAGTGCTAGCATGCATGAACCCCTGAGTTCCATTCCTCAGCACCACATAAGCAGAAAAAGCTGGAAGTAGTGCTGTGGCTCAAGTAGTGGAGTTCTATCCTTGAGCAAAAGCTAGGGGACAGTGCCAAGACCCTGAGTTCACAAGCCCCAGGACTGGCGAAAAGAAACAATAAGCAAAATGAGTTAGCAGTTGGAAAGCGTCCCCCTAGTTATTGAGTTGGGGAAATGCTTATTCTTTTTTCAAAGTTAGTAAGAGATTAAGGAATAGGGAGTTGGCTATGTGCCAACAATAATACCTACAGTGATTTATATGCATAGAGAGATACCATTACCACAAACAATTAACTGCTCCTAAGAAATAGAACACTTTACCGGACTTATATAAAATGGTGGCTCCTCTGTACAACACCTTTATAATAATAACAAAATTAGATTTTTTTAAAAGCTGAGGAACATCAGAATTATATCTGTATCAAAGTCTTGCAATTCAACTTGAGTTAGAGTTTCATAACAACAAATGTGCCTGTGTTCCTACAGCTCCAAATAATTTTTACAGTTTACTGTAAAAGCAGTGAAGTTTTCCTTTGGACTTTGAAGAGAAGCCATTTGATTCAGGAGCTCAGCCCCAGATACACTAAATTCTTGTGCCTACATATTTTCTGAGTTTGAAGTAATTACCCCAAATCTGTTTCTCATGTGGATAACTGTAAAATCATACTTTTATTAACCTTGTGAGTTTTGTTAAGTTCAAATTTCTAATCCTGATTAAGAATTTGTGTATTAAAAATATACAAAAAAGTTCATTTCAGTGCCCTTTATATAAATGAAAGCAAAGACTACTAGCACTAAAATTTCTTTACCAGGGCAGTTAGAGCAGTTAAATTCTGTGTTGCTCTATGGAGCCAATTTGCTTTTGGCAAAAGACAAGAAATAGCTAAAAGGCTTAGTGTAACAAAATGCTAATGTATAAAATAGAAGTACTATTATATAAAATACAAATCAATAAAAATTCAATATGCCCAAAAGTTACTTCAGAAGAATCACCATGATGGAACAATTTTATTAATACCAAATTATTTCTGAGTAGCAAGCTAAAGAACTATTTAGAATAATCAGGTCAAAGACAGACCACCACTGTAAGAAACAAATTGACAAACAGTTCAGCTCATCATAGTTGTCAAAAACAAAGGCTGCATTTTGGGCTTTTGGGTGATTAATTGGAGATACAAGTCTCAGATCTTATTTTTTAGGCTGGCTTAGGACCACCATCCTCAGATCTCAGCCTCCTGAGTAGCTAGAATTACAGGTGTGAATCACCCACACCAGACTGAAAATGTTTTTCAAGGAAGAAAGATGACCCACTGATGGAATTGAAAACAGTAATAATTTTGTGACCATTATGGCAAAGATGGGGTACAGTAAGAATCAGTGGAGGATCTAAATATAGGAAGAATGGGGGAAGATATTTGTTATTGTCACAGTGTGTTTTCACACACACTTCTTACTTGTTGCAGGAAGGAAGGAGTATTGGAGAAATTAGACAAAACTCTCTGTAATCAAAATTAACATCATAGATAAGAAATAAAAGGACATTATTTGCTTCCAGATATGATTCTCCAAACACATCTTCTAAATGAAGAAATGTCAGATGGATCCCCAATGAGGAATGTTCTGTTTTGTTTTGTTTTTTTTAATAGGCACTATATTCTTCTAAGATGTCAAATAAGACAGAGGCTATGAAAATATCCCAGGTGAAAAACCATGACAACAAATATGAAATACTAGACTGTATCTTTTCCTGGAAAAGGAAAAAAAATGCTCTGAAAAGATATTATTGGATTAATGGGAAGACTGCTAGAAATTGATTAGATAAAAGTATTTCATCTATGTTAAAAACCACGAACTTAGTAAATACTGGAATTAGGAAATACACACGAGTATTTAGATGCAAAATGCTAGGATGTATATATGGCTCAGGAAATAAAAGCATATATAGCAAAAGAGAAAATTAAAATGATAATATATTAACAGTATGTCCCTGGGTAAAGAGCAAGTATTTCTTGCAATCTTTCTATAAATTTTAACTTATTCCAGTAAAAGTTTAAAAAAAGTTTTGAATTAGGGCTAGACAAGGTAACTCACATCTTTAATCTTAGCTACTAGAGAGATGAGAATCTGGAGAATTTGGTTCAAGACTAGCCTGAGGCAAAAGTTATCAAGACCCAATCTCAACAAACCAAGCCCAGGCCAGGTGCAGCTCACCAGAAGTTCCAGCTAAATTGGAGATCAGAAAAAACTGAGTCCAAAGCCACCCCTGGGCAAATTCCAAGATCCTATCAGAAAACTAACTAAAGCAAAAAAAACTAAGGTGTGACTGAAGCAATAATGCACTTTCCTAGCAAGTATAAAGCCCTGAGTTCAAAACCTAGTACCCAAAAAACAAATGGGCAAATTAGAATTTGAGCCAGGTACTGGTGATATACAATTGTAATGTCTGCACTTAGGAGGCTGAAACAGGGGGGTTGTGGCTTCTAGGAAACTTGGGCTACATATTAAGTTAAAGGCTCAAGTGGTAGGTAGAATGCTATCCTTGAGCTGAAGAGCTGAGGGATAGTGCCCAGGCCCAGAGTCTAGGCCCCAAGACTAAGTAAAAAAAAAAAAAAAAGAGAGAGAGAGAGAGAAAAGAGAAAAGAAAAAAGAAATTCCTACACTATAATATCATAATTTAAGTTTTTTTGGTGATTCTATGGATCAAACTCAAAGCTTTGTTTATACTAAGGAAACAGTATACCACTGAACTACACCCCTAATCCCAACATCCTAATTTTAAATTAACCATGTAACTGACAAGTCCCACAGACTTTCTGAAAATTCTTATTACTTCTATGAAACTGTCTCATCTCTTAGGCTAAAATGATAGAAACAGGAAATATATAATTGAAGAGTCATCTTATTCAACTTATAAACAAACAGGCTTAGAGATGAAAGGTTCAAGGTCCTTGAACTAGTAGTTATCAAATCCAAGAACCTAGTACAGCTGCTAAGCAGCTACCAATTAGTTTCTATCAGTTTCACTCTCTGGTAAATTTTTGGTGCTGGAACTGAGGTTGGAACCCAGGGCCTTACTCTCTCACTTGGCTTTTTTCCCTCAAGACTGGTGCTCTACAATTGAGACACCTCTACTTCTGGATTTTTGTTAGTTAACTGGAGACAAGAGTCTCAAGGACTTTCCTGCCTGGGCTGGGTTCAAACTGTGAGCATCACAGTACCGGGGATTACAGGTATGTGCCACCATGCCCTGCAATTTCTCCCTCTTCTGAGTTTCCTAAGAGCCTTTCCTCCTTTTCCTCCTCCCTCCCTCCTTCTCCCTCCTTCCTCTTTTCTTCCTCCCTCCTCCCACATTATATATATGATTTCTCCTCCAAAGTATACATTGTGGGATTTCCTCATGACTGTTCCTGGCATGTTTACAATGTATCCCAATTAATCTCACCTCCTACATTCTTACTTTTTTATGTGTATACTGAGAACTCATATGAGCTTACTGCTTCAACTATCACTGCTCCACTGGTATTCCCACCTAGATGTCTGGACCACATCTTATTGCTTCCAGGACATTCTGCTCTTAGAAGACTGAAATAACTCTAAAAGGAAAATTTTCAATATCCAACAGAAAAAAATCTATGAAAATACATTCATTCCTATTGATAATCTAAGAAATACACATTAAAAACAAGCTACATTTTGCATTAACAGACAACTCATTAAGAGTTATAATATTGTATTTTAATAAGGATGTGAGCAACAGATTCTCATACCTTGGAAGTATAAATGAGCACATTTCTTTTTTTGTAGGTGTAGGGCTTGAACTCGGCCTGGGCACTCACCCTCAGCTCTTCAGCTCAAGGCTAGCTCTCTACCTCTAGAGCCACAGCGCCACTTCCGGTTTTCTGATGATTACTTGGTGATAAGAGTCTCACAGACTTTCCTGCCCAGACTGGCTTTGCACCATGATCCTCAGATCTCAGCCTCCTGAGTAGCTAGGATTACAGGCATGAGCCATTGGCACCCAGCAAGCATATTTCTTTGACACTTTGCCAGCACAGAGAAGGTGTTTAAATGGGCATAGTCTTTGGTTTAAACATTTCATAAATGAATATCCTACAAAGGTACTATGAAATATTTAATGGAATGTACAAAGGGCTGTTCATTAAATTTTTTTTTTCTTTGGCGGCTGTGGGGCCTGAACTCTGGGCCTGGGTGCTGTCCCTCAGCTCTTCCGCTGTAAGCGCTCTACTACTTGGGCCACAGTGCCACTTCCGGTTTTCTGAGTGGGCTGGCTTTGAACCATGATCCTCAGATCTCAGCCTCCTGAGTAACTAGGATTACAGGCACAAGCCACCTACGGCAAAGAAAAATACCCCTGTATAAACAGTAAGAGGGGAAAAAGAAAAAAAATGTGAGGCCCAGCTAAGTGGTTCCTACCTGAAATCCCTACCCCCTTCCTGCCCCCCCCTTCCTGCCCCCCCTTCCCCATCCTCCACACACACACACACACACACACACACACACACACACACACACACACACACAAACACACTCAGGAGACAGATAGTGGGAGGACTGATGCCTGAGGCCAGCCCTAGCGAAACTGCCTCTCAACAAAAAAAAAAGAGTTGGGTGTATTGGTGGTCATCTATGATCTCAGCTATGTGGAAAGATCAAGATCCAAGTCCACCCAGTTAAGACTGTCTCAAAAATAACTAAAGCAAAAAGAGCTATGGGGTATGTGGCTCAAGTGATAGAGTACCGATCAAGACCACACAAAGGTGAAGTATGCTCAGTAGGATTCCATTACCTGACTTATAGTCTGCTTGTTTGTTGCCTCCTTATAAAACTGGGTTTTAGTTGGGCTGGGGTAGAGGTGGGAGGCTCGTGGTTGTAATCCTAGCTACTCAGGAGGCTGAGATCTGAAGATCACAGGCAAGCCTAGACCAATAACTCTACAAGATTTTTATCTCTACTTAAACACCAAAAGCCAGAAGTGAAGCTGTGGCTCAAGAGATACAACACTAGCCTTGAGCACAAAAGCTCAAGGACAGTGCCCAGGCTCTGAGTTCAAGCCCTGGAACTTGCACAAAGGCAAAACAAAAAACTCTAAGTCTTGTATACATTGTCAATAAAGAGCAGACCTTTATATCAACAAGACTTGCAGAACTAACAAAGAATAGTCCACAATAGGACCTCTGATATAATTTGGAACTCATAATTTCTATAATTTATTTGTTATAGAAGCTTGTTTAAGAGTCCCAAAGAGGGGTGGGAATGTGGCTTAGTGGCAGATTTCTTGCCTCCCATGCATGAAGCCCTGGGTTCCATTCTGCAGTACCACATATGCAGAAAAAGCCAGAAGTGGGCCTGTGGAAGAGTGCTAGCCTTGATCAAAAGAAACTCAGGGGGCTGGGAAGATGGCTCAGTGGTAGAGCGCTTGCCTTGCATGCCTGAGGCCCTGGGTTCGATTCCTCAGCACCACATAAGCAAAAAGAAAAAAAGCCGGAAGTGGCGCTGTGGCTCAAGTGGTAGAGCGCTAGCCTTGAGCTGAAGAGCTGAGGGACAGCGCCCAGGCCCAGAGTTCAGGCCCCACGACTGGAACCCTCCCCCCCCCAAAAAAAAATGAATGAAAAAAAAAAAAAAACTCAGGGACAGTGCCCGGGCTTTGAGTTCAAGCCCAGGACTGGCCAAAAAAAAAAAAAAAAAAAGTTCCAAAGAGTTGAACCTTTTCAAAATCTAATCACCTAAAAATTCCTTGGAGGTCTAATTTCTTATTTTTCCCACCAATGTTAAAAATATATTGCAGGAGATAATTTTCTACCAAAGTAGCACAGTATTACAGTTGGTGATCACATTACAGATGGGAAAGGCTTACTACATAACCACTGAGCCCATTTCCCTGGAGGGATGCAATTCTATCTGTGGTTTTAAATTCCAGAAAGGAATGTTCTTAATCTTTCTGGAAATTAGTGACATAAGCATTTTAAAGTACTTCTTTTAGATCAACCAAGAGGTTTCATGTAATTTTTTACTTGGCATATTTCAATTGTTTTTTAAATTAGAAGCAAGCATTGAGTATATTGGGATGTCACTAAGGCTTCAATTAGCAAACGAGTCTTTTATAATTATGATATAACCTTATCACTGATTTGTTGTTCATTGCTGATTACTGACAATTGTATTTGCTATTAAAAGCAAATTACCTAACTTATGTAATTGTAACACGCTGTACATCACTTTTATAATAATAATATTAAAAAGTAAAGAACAAAAAAAGAAAGACTAAACTTTGAAAATATTTTTTAAAAAGCAAATATAGCTAGAACCTGTATTATTATTTAAAATTATTATACTTGGGGAAGCCTAAGTGATGTGAAAGTGGTTACAGTTATTTTTTAGTTATAATTGATTTTCAAACTGTGACTCCAGTTAGAAAAAGACTTCTGAGAAGAATGAGGGGAGGGGAAAAATTAACATGACTTCAAAAGTAAAAACAGCCTGATGCGTTAATTTTTCAAAAAAATATCACCTGATATATATTGTAATAAAAATCTTTTTTTTTTTTTTTTGCCAGTCTTGGGGCTTGAACTTAGAGCCTGGGTACTGTCCCTGAACTACTTTTGCTCAAGGTTAGCCCTCTACCACTTGAGCTACAGCGCCACTTCTTTTTTCTGTTTATATGGTACTGAGGAATTGAACCCAGGGCTTCATGCATGCTAGGCAAGTACTCTACCACTAAGCCACATTCTCAACCCTGTAATATAAATCTTACCAGCACACACACTGA
Organism: Dipodomys spectabilis; assembly: GCF_019054845.1. Classification (NCBI taxonomy): domain Eukaryota; kingdom Metazoa; phylum Chordata; class Mammalia; order Rodentia; family Heteromyidae; genus Dipodomys; species Dipodomys spectabilis. Next base: position 15,533,949 of record NW_024870696.1, read on the forward strand.
CACTGAAATAATACCATTTTAAAACTAATTGCCTTGGTCTGAATTACAACAAAACATAAATACTTGCACAAACTTACTTAGGCTTCAGTACTTTTCTTTCAGATGGATTACCACTGAGCCAACTTCCCAGCCCCTGGATGTTATTAATTTTGAAACATACCCACACAGAGGCATGATTCTGAGAGATTAAAAACAAATTTAATTCCAGCAATCAGGAAGCTGAGGCAGGAAGATCATAGTATAAATATGTAGCTTGTGCTACATATTCAAACCCTGTCCCAAAATTTAAAAAAAGTATACGGCTGGGTGCCAGTGGCTCCTGCCTGTAATCCTAGCTACTAAGGAGGCTGAGATCTAAGGATCACGGTTCAAAGCCAGCCTAGGCAGAAAAGTCCTTGAGACTCTTATCTCCAATAAACCACTAGAAAACCGGAAGTGGTGCTGTGGCTCAGGTGGTAGAGCCCTCGCCTTGAGCTGAAGAGCACAGGGATAGCACCCAAGCCCAGAGTTCAAGCCCCAAGACCGACCAAAAAAAAAAAGGAAAACTTTCTTTGGTCAATTGAATATACATATTATCTACATATTATCTACACTTCCCTAAAATCATAATAAAGAGCAAAAAGAATGAGGAGATAACAAATGAGAGATTTTAAAAGTTAGGGGCAGGTAAACAGTAATTGATTTGGCTAAAGAAAGATAAATGAGATAAACTACTCTTTCTCAGAGGTGAAAATAAGCCAGCTGCTTTACACAAAAGAACTCTAGATAACTTAGGAACTGGATACCCCAAGTCCTGAGGAATGTAGGAAAGAGAAATTCCTCTAAAAACAGGGTTAGATAAAACTGTATATAGACCATCAGTGGGCTGCTCAGCCTCTGTCTCACTTCAAGCTATCACGCCACTCTTACTCAAAGAACAGACTCTATGGAATATAAACCAGGAAAAGTCAGTACAGTTTGTTTTCTATTAAATGAACTCGTAACTTGTGTTTGTGGCATAAAAATCACAGAATATCATTTTCATGCTGAGAATGTAAATTTGAAATAACATTCTTGGTAATTAAACATGTAATGCATAAACCGCCCCCCCTCCCCAAAAATAAATAAACTAGCAAGAATGAGGAGAGCTACCTGGCTCTTAATTATGAATGAGCTGCTAAGGTTCAACAAACATTTTAGGAAAATCTCTAATATGATAGATAAAGCATCACATCCTCTGCTTCTCCACATATACCCTGTACTCGCCTTCCACCATCTTCTTAAAATATCTGCAGGAACAAGAGGACTTAAAAGAATATCTAAACTGGATGCTGATGACTCACACCTGTAATCCTAGATATTCAGGAGGCTGAGATCTGAGGGTCACAATTGGAAGCCAACCTGGGCAGGAAAGCCCTTGAGACTCATCTCCATTTAACTAGCAAAAAGCCTTAAGTGTACTTGTGACTCAAGTGGAAGAGTGCTAGCCTTGAGCAAAAAAACTCAGGAATAGTGCCAAGGCCCTGAGTTCAAGCCCCAGGATTGGCACAAAATTTTAAAAAAAGCTTAATATCTATAGAAAGAGATAACATTGCATTCATTTATTTTTTGTCGGTTATAGGGCTTGAACTCTGGGCACTGTCCCTCAACTCTTCAGCTCAAGGCAAGTGCTCTACCACTTGAGCCACAGCGCCACTTCCAGTCTTCTGGTGGTATTGGAGATAAGAATCTCATGGACTTGACTTCCCTGGCTGGCTTTGAACCATGATCCTCCGATCTCAGCCTCCTGAGTAGCTAGATTTATAGGCGTGAGCCACCGGCACCTGTTTCAACATTGCATTCATGAAGCAAGACTAGGATACTATGAAAATATTTCAAACAGACAAAAACTTCTTATAGGTTAAAAACACAAAACCAACATATAAACGCCAATAGGAGGTTAGAAAATAAAACTGAGAGGTTTCTCAGTAAGATTCTAGACTTTTACTATAATTCTGTTGTAAGCTAAATATGTGGTTAAACCAGTGCTATTATAAATGACTGGACAGATATTGGTAAATTTCTACTGAGGAAGGTTTCCAATTTCTTTTGAAATAAAGAATGTTTAAAATTCCATTTGCAGGAATTTTATCCTTTCACTACTTATATATAAAAAGAGGTATATAAAAGGATAGCAATAGATGATTAGAACTGTACCAAATGTCATCTGGGCACTGTTGATGCACACCTGTAATCCTAACTATTCCAGAGGCTCTGAACTAGAGGACTGCAATTCCAGGTCATCCCAGGGCAGAAAAAGCCAAGAGACTCTATCTTCAAAATAACTAGCAAAATCGGTCACCTGGGTGGCTCACGCCTGTAATTCCAGCTACTCAGGAGGTTGAGATCTGAGGATCACAGTTCAAAGCCAGCCTGGGCAGGAAAGTCCATTAAACTCTTATCTCCAGAAAATCAGAAAATCAACAGTGGTGCTGTGGCTCAAGTGGTAGAGCTAGAGCACTTGCCTTGAGCTGAAGAGCTCAGGGACAGCACCTAGGCCCAGAGCTCAAGCCCCTCCACAAAACAACAACAACAACCATCTAGCAAAAAGTAAGTCTGTAGGTAATTCAAAGGGGTTAGCCTCAGCTGAGCAAGCTGGCTGAGTAAGTGAAAGGTTATGAGTTCAAACCCCAGTATGTAGCCACTAGAATGAAGTCTCTCTAGCTGTACTTGATATGGAATGATTTCTAGGCATGTGCATTATCTCTGAGCTAGATTTCTAATGTTCTAATAGCCTTTTCCTTCTTGGGAGAGACCGGGCGATGGGAGCAGGGATTTGAACTCCGGTCATTTCACTTGCTAGTCAGTGACTAGCAAGATATGACTCCGGTCATAGCACTTTACTGCTTGAGCTACACTCCCACTCTCTCATATAGATTTATAATACATACTTAGAAAAGCAAGACATGGAACTGTGTTTTATTTAGAGAGCACATTTCTAGGTGAATAGAACAGAACTATTAATGGTGTTTACTTCCAATAAGGAGAACTAGTAGCTGAGAGACTTCTGAATGTGTGACCCACTGTTGAACTCAGAGTCTGGGTACTGTCCCTGAGCTTTTCTTGCCCAAGGCTAGTGCTCTATCACTTGAATCACAGCTCCATATCTGGATTTTAGTGGTTAATTGGAGTTAACTATTTAAAGGAGACTGGGCAAAGAGCTCAGGGAAACCAGGCACTGGTGGCTCACGCCTGTAATCCTAGCAACTCAGGAGGCTGAGATGTGAGGATCGCAGTTCAAAGCCAGCCCGGGCAGGAAAGACCGTGAGACTCCTATCTCCAATAAACCACTCAGAAAACCTGAAGTGGCACAGTGGCTCAAGTGGTAGAGCGCTAGCCTTGAGCTGAAGAGCTGAGGGACAGTGCCCAGAGTTCAATCCCCAGAGTTCAAGCCCCATGACTGATAAAAAAACAAAAACTAAAACAAAATAAAAAGCTCAGAGACAGGACCCAGGCCTAGAGTTCAAGACCCACAACCAGCCAACAAAAGAAAAAGAGTTTAACAGACTTTCCTGCCCTGACTGACTTTGAACCATGATTCTCAGATCTTAGCCTCTGAGTAGCTAGGATTACAGGCATGAGCCACCAGTGCCCGTCTATTTTATTTATTTATTTAATTTTGGGGTCTGGTCATGGGGCCTGAACTCTGGGCCTGGGCACTGTCCCTCAGCTCTTCAGCTCAAGGCTAGCGCTCTACCACTTGAGCCACAGCGCCACTTCTGGCTTTTTTCTTTTTGCTTATGTGGTACTGAGGAATGGAACCCAGGCCCTCATGCATGCAAGGCAAGCGCTCTACCACTGAGCCATCTTCCCAGCCCTCTTTTATTTTCTTAATATGGTCCTGACACAACTGTAAATTCTAGGCAAGCACTGCATTACTGAGCTACAGCCCCAGCTGTACACATGTTCCACTTAATCCCATTTTGCTCACTATCTTTAGCTTTTGATAAAATGATGGCCTGAAGTAACTGAGCCAGTAAACATTCCTCCCCCATTCTCAGGAGCTATGCTTGAGGCTACTTGCAAACTCCTTGCTTTCCCTGGGAATTTAGTGAGGGATCCTGAAAAACAGCCTGGAGGGTGAAACTTTACATGTATGGAAATAAAGAGACTAGTAAGAAGGGAAACAGAGTCTCCAGAGAAGGGTGAGTAAATGATCTTTATAACTTGGGGGTGAGGGTAGGAACTAGGGTGGGAAGGGAAAGTGGGAGAAAAATGAGGGAGGAGGTAACAAGTTAGACAAGAAATGTACTCACTACCTTATATAACTGAAACCCTTCTGTATATCACCTCGACAATAATATTAAAAAACAAAAAGACTGAGCAGGACAGAGGCCAAGGAGTCCAGGCTTCCCATTCCAGGCTCACTGGCCTTCCTTTTTTTTTTGTCAGTTGTGGAGCCTGAACTCTGGGCCTGGGCACTGTCCCTCAGCTCTTCAGCTCAAGGCTAGCACTCTACCACTTGAGCTACAGTGCCACTTCTGGCTGTAGGAATCAAACCCAGGGCCACACGCATGCAAGGCAAGCACTCTACCACTGAGCCTTGAGCCATACCTCCAACCCCCTTTTTGCTAGTTATTTTGGTAATTGAGTCTAGGAAATTTTTCTACCCATTGGTTTCCATCCACAATTCTCCAATCTCAGCCTCCTGAGTAGCTAAGATTATGGGTGTGAACCATTAGCACCTAGCTTCAATCTTTTTTTATCTAGTTCTTGTTACTTCAAAGCTAATTTGACAATACTTAAATTCTCTTCTTTGGATTTCTATTTAATTCTGGGGATAAAACAATATTACAGAAGCAAAATTAACTACAAAGTATTTTTTATGAGCTGGAAGTAGTGCTGTAGCTCAAGTGGTAGAGGACTAACCTTGAGCTGAAGAGCTGAGGGACAGTGCCCAGGCCCAGAGTTCAGGCCCACAACCGACAAAAACAAAACAAAACAAAAAAACCGAAGTATTTTTATGTGTCAATTGTAAGTGGCCCACACCTGTAACCCTAGCTATTCAGGAGTCTGAGACTTGAGGATCAAGATTTGAAGCCAGCCTGGGCAGACAAATCAAGAAACTTATCTCCAATTAACCATGTATGGCTCAAGTGGTATAGTTCCAACTGAAAGCAAAAGAAGATCAGTGAGTTCAGGGCCCTAAGTTGAAGCTAACTTGCTAAAGTGACGTTGGTGTCTCCATTTAATTCTTTTTGTTTCTAGATTTTACATAGGACAGTGAGAGCATTTGCTTTGTCTGGGCTGTATTTGCCCAGATTTGTACCTGGACAAGATTCTTCAAATACCTTGGAATTCTTTGGCTGAGCCCTAGCTAGCCCTGCCCTACCCATGTTGGTGCTATACTCCTGGAAACTAAATGGGTCCACTTTGCCTAGCAACAGAATTCAGATAAACTCACCAGAGTAGTATTTAGTCAAAACCCCCTCCTCACTGTTCCCAGAGATGTTAATATAAACCCATGGTAGATTCCAATGCATTTTTTTGGGGGGGTCCGGTCATGGGGCCCGAACTCTGGGCCTGGGCGCTGTCCCTCAGCTCTTCAGCTCAAGGCTAGCGCTCTACCACTTGAGCCACAGTGCCACTTCCGGCTTTTTTCTTTTTGCTTATGTGGTGCTGAGGAATCGAACCCAGGGCCTCGAGTATGCAAGGCAAGCGCTCTACCATTGAGCCACCTTCCCAGCCCCTCCAATGCATTTTGTAAAATCTCTCTCTCCTGCTACATTTCTGCAAGGTCTCTTACACCTAATGGTTCCAGAAGAATAATCACCCCTCCCCATTCATGAAAGATAAAGCTCTTTCACATTCTTCTTGCAAACGTGTTTATCTCGGGCTGGGAAGGTGGCTCAGTGGTAGAGTGCTTGTCTTGCATGCATGAGGCCCTGGGTTCAATTCCTCAGCACCACATAAGCAGAAAAAGCCGGAAGTGATGCTGTGGTTCAAGTGGTAGGGTGCTAGCCTTAAGCTGAAGAGTTGAGGGACAGCGCCCAGGCCCAGAGTTAAGGCCCCACGTCGAACAAAACAAACAACAACAACAAAAAAACCCATGTGTTTATCTCAACTTCTTTTCCTTTGATATTTTCAATTTGACGTTACCTGAATCCAACTATTTCCTAATAAGCAGGAAGCCAGTATGATTTTCTCAGATTTCATATAAACCCCTAGGGTCAGCCAAATGGATGCTTAGCAACAAATGAGTTAGGTTTCAAATGAGATATGAATCTTAGTCAATTAATAAAATTTGTTATATAATTTGCAAACAGGTGAACTTTTAAAAATAGTATTCAAGATCTAGGACAAGAAGTAGAAAAGAAGTCAGGAAGATGATGGACTCTTCAGGAAAAAAAAATAAGCTAGTAGATTAGTATTTGCTTTCTATAAAAAGCCATCCAATCTACCTCATCCTATAATAGGATTTAGCAAATCAAAGCCAGCATGGGCTGATAAATCCAAGAGACTCCATCTCTATTAACCAGCAAAGAAAGAAAAAGTCACACTGGAGACATGGCTCAAGTAGTAAAGCACCAGCTGTGAGCAAAGTAAACCGAGATAGCTTGAGGTCCTGAGTTAAAGCCTTGTTACAGGCAAAAGAAACTCATTTCTAGGTGTCATAAAGAAAAAACTAAAAATGCAGCAAGTGTAAAATAAGTTAGAAACTTGGAAATGGTAACATGTAAAAAAAATTGGTGGGGGGGAGTATAGTCGTGGAGATGGGAGGGCAGGGATGGTAGGGGAAAAACAAAGGAGAAGGCAACAATGCTTGAGAAGAAATGTGCCCATTACCTTTTCATGTAATTGTAACCTCTCTGGTATTTTCACAATAAAAAACTTATTTAAAAATTTTTATCTTCAAGTAAGAAAAGAATGTATCATCATAGGAACAGTATAGAAAGAGGAGTATAGAAACTAATTGTGTGGCTCAAGAGTAGTCATGGAAGCTCAGCACTGGTGGCTACTCAGGAGGCTGAGCTCTGAAGACTGCTGTTCAAAGCCAGCCCAGGCAGGAAAGTCCATGTGACTCTTATCTCCAATAAACCACTTAGAAGTGGTGCTGTGTCTCAAGTGGTAGAGCACTAGCCTTGAGCTGAAGAGCTGAGGGACAGTGCCCAGGCCCAGAGTTCAAACTCCACGACACACACACACACACACACACACACATATGCACGCACGCACAAAGAGTAGTCATGGAGTTAAAATAAATATTCTTAGATTAGAAAATATTGATGTTACACCCATAAATCTCTTGGAATGTAATTTATTCCGCTGATGAGAGGAGATGGAGAGAGGAGAATCAAGGACCGAATAAGGATCAGTCCTGTTGTTTGGATAGTCTAATAAATTCTCATTCTGACTCATCTCTTGTTCATTTAATGGCAGTCTTGTCAGCTTCTAAGTAGCCTAATTAAATTTCTCATTCTGCAAATTCAAGGAAGAACTAGTCTCACTCCCTATCATAACCCGAGGCCCTTCCAAAAAGAAAAGTTCCCTTCATATTCATCCATAATCACATTTGGCATCTGGGCTAAAAAACCCAAAATAATCTATTTTTAGAAGATGTGAGCCAGGTACCTATGGCTCACACCTGTAATCCTAGCTACTCAGGAGGCTGAGATCTGAGGATCACAGTTCAAAGCCAGCCCAGGGGGCTGGGAAGGTAGCTCATTGGTAGAGTGCTTGCCTTGCATGCATGAGGCCCTGGGTTCGATTCCTCAGTACCACATAAGCAGAAAAAGCTGGAAGTGGCACTGTAGCTCAGATGGTAGAGCGCTAGCCTTGAGCTGAAGAGCTGAGGGACAGCGCCCAGGCCCTGAGTTCAGGCCCCATGACCAGCCAAAAAAAAAAAAAGCCAGCCCAGGCAGAAAAGTCAATGAGAATCATATCTCCAATTAACCACCAGAAAACTAGAAGTGGTGCTGTGGCTCAAGTGGTAGAGTGCTTACTTTGAGCTGAAGAGCTGAGGGACAGTGCCTAGGCCTAGAGTTCAAGCCTCATGACTAACAACAACAACAACAAAAAGATGTGCAATTTTGCTAGCTGGCATTTCATTCCCATGATGCTTTCTACCTTCTTCCCCCACTCTACTCCCATGCCCCATTCTCTCCGCAATGTGGTTTGAACTCAGGGCTTCACCTTGTATTCTATCACTTGAGTCACACCAACCAGCCCTTTTCACTTTAGTTTGTTTTTCAGATAGGGTCCCACACTTTTGCCTGGATTAGCCTCAAGCGTGAGTTCTTCCTACCTTCTCCTTCACAGTAGCTGGAACTAGCAGTATGTATTACTTGTTTGTTGAGATGGGCCTTGATAACTTTCCCATGCTGGCCCTGAACTATGACCCTCCTATCTCTTCCTTCTAAGTAGTCAGGATTATAGTTGTGTACCCTCACACTTGGCTACGTTGTTCTCCATCAGAAAGATGAGTAAAAAGTCATGAGCAGGTTAGTGTGAAGTTCAGAGATTTGATAAAGTGATTAGCACAGTGTCTGGCACATAGTATGTGATGAATTAGTACTAACTGTTATTATTTTGCTTGTAGTTTGCATTGTTATTGTTGAGACAAAGAGTTATTCTGGAAGGCGTGTCCTGTCACTGAAACTATCAGTGATGTTGGCTTCTTATGCTGTTGTTAAATTGATCAGATTATTAACTACACTGATACTTGTGCCCCATTAATCACTGAAGATAGTTTCCTGATGGAATTATATATCATCACTGTAGCTCTCAAGTCTCTCCAGTGATTTTTTTTGTGTGTGGACTTGTCATGATCCTTTCACCTTCTTTGGGTAGCCCCACAGCTGTCAAGCAAAGTAAACAATACGATATTGATCTTGGGATTTTTCTTGCTAGTAAAGAATCGATGAACACATCCCTATCTCGCCTAATGCAATTGTTTCTAGTTCCTACATGCTCCCAACAAATTAGGCCAGATTATACAAATTGATCTTTGTCAGTGAAGAAAACCATGATCTAGTCTGTTGCAGTAACCAATGGGTAAAAGACAAGTGATTATTCTTACTATAATTCTAAATTAGGCAGTGTAGAATGAAAGCATCTTGCCTTCGGAGAAGTGAGGGTCTCCCCACTTTCCTCCCCATCTCCACCTCCTCCTACTTGATATTTGGATTGCTCTACAAAGAATGGCAAAATGTCATCTAGCTTCTGTTTCACGCCTACCATGCAGCGCATGTAAAAGACAAGACAGCTCTCTAGTTCCCAAACTCTAGGTGGCCAATAAATTCAGATTCTGTTGCCTTAAAAAATTAAGCATTTCAGTGGCATACTATGCCATTTGGTACATGAATCATATGTTCAATGAAGTCATTTTTGATAATAAGATAAAACTATTGGGGCTAGGAATGTGGCTTAGTGATAGAGTACTTGTCTAGCATTCATGAAGCCCTGGGTTCTATTCCTTTGTACCACATAAACAGAGAAAGCTGGAAGTGGTGCTGTGGCTCAAGTGGCAGGGTGCTAGCCTTGAGTAAAAGAAGCTCAGGGACAGTGCCCAGGCTCTGAGTTCAGTCTCCAGGATTGGCCACACACAAAAAAGAGAGATTTACTAACTGGAAATGTGGAGACAGGGATTCTGAGCTCTAGTTCCAAATATGTCACTTGTCCAGACAAGTCCACCAACCACAAGCTCCTGAGTGTTTGATTACGACCTTCTCATCTGCAGCCTCCCCTCAGCAAACAGTCAGGCCCCAATTTACAAATGGGTTTCATTCCAAAAGACCATTGAAGCTTATTATTTGGACCTCAGAAAATGTTTCCTGTTGAAATGACGTTATAAATAATGGTTAGGCCTCAGATTTGTCCACAGCAATCCATTTCATTCATAATATAGTTAAATCATGATACCAATCCAAGAGTAAAAGAGAAGAAAAAAGATTTTCTTCTTCCTTTACTGGATGCAAGTCAGCACTAGACAGAGCTTGGAAATGAGTGCTATTTATTTTGGCCCCTTTCCACTTCCTGTCTGTGTCTTTTCTTCCATCTTAGAAATGTCATTTATTCAAGGTCTGCTGTAGCAGACCTGTTTCCCTCTGCAAAATTATTCATTTTCTCTTTTCTCTCCACCTGCCCCACTCTTCCCCTCCTCCTCCTTCACTCCATTCCCCCTGTAATCTCTACCCTGCCCCTACCTGTCCTCAGTAGATTTGTGACAAAGAAACCTTACTTAAGTAGTCTTTAAATACCTAAACTTAATAAAAGTTGAAAGAGAGCTTCCTGGGTATGTGACACTATTTTATGCATGAGTCAAATCTTTACATAGTGGGCAGCTCAGTAAGGGAGGTGATATTATTAGTGGATGCCACAAAGAGGAACTTGAGACACAGAAAAGTGAAATGACTTGCACTGGGTCATTATGCCAAGAATTTGAATAGAGACCGTCTGAGAGGAAGCCTATGTTCTCATGCTAATCTCAGAAGGATTTGTGCCTTTCAAATAGAATACATCTACATCTAGCTCAAATGAGTTTCAACACTTTAGGCAGTTTAGGAGCCAGTCAGGTAGGTTTGGGCGACTACCAGGCCAGGGTGGAAGCTACAAATGTCTGCAGGACCCAGGTCGGTGATGGAAATGGAAATGGTGATTTCATCATGCAGCCTAGATTGTATTCTTTCCCCACACAACCTATGAGCATTTTCTTCCCATGTAGACAGAGAAGAAAGACTCCCAGCTGGTTTATGTCTTTAATTCGAACTACTCAGGAGAGCTGAAGGTCAAGTTTGAAGCCAGCCTGGGCAGGAAAGTCTATGAGTCTCATATCCCCAATTGACCAGTAAAATGCTAGAAGTGGAGCTGTGGCTCAAGTGGTAGAGTGCAACCTTGAGCAAAAAAGCTCAGGGACAGCAACCAGGCCCTGAGACCAAGACCCAGTACTGGAACACAAAAAAAGGTTCATGAGAGATGGTTGATGCTTCCCATAAGATGCCTAAAAGAGAGGCTACAGTATGGAAGTCAGTGTTGGTCCATGGTGTGCTGTCTCTATGGCAACCAGAGAAGGTGCATCCCTGTGGAGTGGCAACTGTTTCTCAGTCCCAGGTGACTTTTGGACTGCAGACAAGCAGACATTTTGACTCCAGAACTTACTTCTTAATTGCTGTGATATATTGTTTGGGTTCAAGTGATACTCAAACTGTGCTTTTAATGTACTTCATTGTAATATATTCACTTCCAAAGTTAATGGTTGCATCTATGAATAAATTAGAAAGACATCTGTACTTATCAGGAGTCTTTCAGTTGCAAGTGCCAGAAACCCAACTCAAATTATTTTAAAAACACACATATGGGGAGGGAGGTTGGAGGCATGGCTCAAGTGGTCGAGTGCCAGCCAGTGAGCAAAAGTGTCAGATACCAAGTCTGAGTACCTGTCTTAGACAAAAAACAAACAAACAAACAAATAAAAAAACCAACAAAACAAGACACCAAAGCCAGGCAGTGGTGACTCATGCCTGTAATCCTAGCTACTCAGGAGGCTGAGACCTAAGGATAGCAATTCAAAGCCAGCCCAGGCAGAAAAGTCCATGAGACTCTTATCTCCAATAAACCACCAGAAAACCAGAGATGGGGCTGTGGCTCAAATAGTAGAGCGCTTGCCTTGAGCTGAAGAGCTGAGGGATAGTGCCCAGGCCCAGAGTTCAAGCCCCACAACTGACCAAAAAAAAAAAGATCCTTAATGCTTTAATGAAAACATCTTAAATCCTTGTTCTTTTTTGAATTTTTGTTTTATATTGCATTACTTATATTGTGTTTTATATTTTTGTTTTATATTAAAAATTACTATAAAGGGTAAAGCTTCAAGTCAGAAATATGGTGTTGAATTCATATGGAAATTTCAAAATTCAGAACATTTGAAGCAGAAGAGGTAATTCTATTTTTTTTTCTTCTTTTTTTTTTTTTTTGTTGGTCATGGGGCCTGAACTCTGGGCCTGGGCACTGTCCCTCAACCCTCCAGCTCAAGGCTAGCACTCTACCACTTGAGCCACAGTGCCACTTCTGGCCTTTTCTGCTTATGTGGTGCTGAGGAATCAAACCCAGGGCCTCATGCATGCAAATCAAGCACTCTACCACTGAGTCAAATAATAGAGTGCTAGTCTTGAACATAAAAGCTCATGGACAGAGCCTATGGCCTGAGTTCAAGACCCAGAATGAGCACCAAAAAAAAAACTACATTAGTAGCTGAACAAATATTTTAGATTTATCCCTGAAATATAAGATAGCTTCACTGATTAGAATATCCATTAATAGGGCTGGGGGTGTGGCTTAGTGCAAGATTGTCTGCTTATGAATGAGGCCTTGAATTCAATATCTGAAACTAATACAAAAAATTAATTGGCATAGTTCATAGTTAATCGGTTAAAGAAGAATACTCATGAGTATTCCAAGAGATAAAGAATTACCTAAAGTGCAATTTACAGTCACAATTCTAAATAAGTCAGCCAGAGATAGGCTATAAGTTAACATGGTAAAGCATGGACTTAGTATTTTGCTTCTCCTCCCATCAAGTAGTCCACTCTATTTTCCTTCTTGCAGGTGAGATTTTCTAATGACTTGCTTTGACCAACATAATGTAAAAGGCAAAAAATTTATATGATCTGAAGAGAAACAAGAGTCTTGACCAACATAATGTTATAATTCTTCATCTAGGCTTTGAAGCCTGTAGCTTCCACCTTCATCTATTTGGAAGGAGTAACTGTCATTTAAGGAAGTCCAGCCAGTGCTGCTGGACAGATGGTGTGGAAGGAAGTCTTGGAAGAAGTCAGACCATGAGGGGGGGAAAGTCCCAGTGTTCCAGACAGCTCAGCTGCAGCAAGGCACCTTGGATTCTTCCATGCAAACTGCAGCTAGCTCTGTTGGTGCTAGTTAGTCTCAATTCTGCCCTTCTGCTAACTCATGAAATTATAAAACATAATAAATGCTTGTCATTTAAAACTATTATGTTTTGGAGAGGTTTGTTATATAGCAATAAATACCTTGATATAATTTTTTTAAAACTACCTCAATCATCATATTTAGTGGGGAAAAACCAAACACTGAAAGAATTCTCTCCATTTTAGCAAGTATCACATTGAAAAAGCAAAACAGTTCCAGCTCCCTAAGCACCCGCTATCTCCTGCCTTTATTCTTTCTGAGCTGGAGGGAATACTTGTGGTCTTGGTCAATCACTACACAATGGTTCCAGGTGGGTAAGATGGATGAGGCCAACTCAAAACACAGATAATTGTCAGGACTTCTTTTTGCCAGACTTGCCTTTCATTCTGTATTTACCCAGACTCATCCATTCATTAGGGCAGAGCCATCATGATCTAATCACCTATAAAGGTCCTACGGGGCACATCTCTTAAAACCTTACAATGATGATTAAATTTCAATAGAGTTTTGGTTGGGATAACATGGAACAAGGACTTTTTTTTTTGCCAGTCTTGGGACTTAAACTCAGGGCCTAGGCACTGTCCCTGAGATGTTTTTTGTTCAAGGTTAGCGCTCTACCACTTGAGCCACAGTGCTACTTCCAGCTTTTCTGTTTATGTGGTGCTGAGGAATCAAACCCAGGGCTTCATGCATGCTAGGCAAGCACTCTTCCACTAAGCCACATTCCCTGCTGGAAGAGCTTTTTTGCAGTTTGTGGCATGCAGTTCTTAAAAACTCAAAGCCCAAAGGCAGCAGACTCTAGCAGTTGCTCTTAAACTTCCCAGGAGCAGATTAGCTATTGCTTCAGGATCATGGTCAGATTTTTTTCACTCCTTCAAGCTTTAAGAGCTTGGGGGAAAGAGAGGTCTGGGATTCATTATATTCATAACAGATCCCATTTTCTTTATGGAATTTTTGGGGGCAGCAGCTGAAAGTGTTGAAGCTGGTAACCCCATCTTGTAGATGTGAACTCAGTAACAAAGATAAGTAACTCCTGTCAGGAATATAGCTAGTCATGGATAGCAGACACTGGAATGGGTTTGTGCCACCTTCCCAGCCCCTGAACTATTACTTTTAGGGCAAAGAACTTCAAAATAGAGCATCTCAAAGGCTGTAAAAGAAGATGTACAGCAAGCCAGGCACTGTCCCAGATTGTTTGCTAAAGGGCACTCATGTCCCTACCACTTCAACCAAGTTAACAGCTGGGAACAGTTGGAAGCAACTGTCAGTTCTTAGCATTTTGAGCCTGCAAAAACCTTGCAATTACTGATATTAGGAAACAGTTGCTCCTCCTGTTCCCATCCATCATGCATCAGAAGGTGACTGGGACTAGCAGCTGTCACGTACAAATTTCATCCCAGCTAGAACAAAAAATGGAGTTGGAAAGGGAATAAAGCTGGAATCAACCTTCATCAAATTAGAACTGAAGAAAAGTCCCCAGGGAAGATTGACCTTATTAAAGAAGGGTGGGAAAGAGAGAAAAGTACATCAAAACAAGATTTTTTTAAAAAGCCCAAACATATATTTGTATCTCCTAGGGGGAAATGTGAGAGAAAGAAATGATAATAGAGTATGTCTGGAAGGATATAGAGTGAACTGATAACTTGCTTCCCGTTGAAAGGAACCAAGCATTGAAGGCTACTGTAGAAACTTTTGAATATGACTAAGGCATTTGAATCACATGAAGTTCTAGTGTTTTTTTTAACTTATAGTTTTAAAAAAGAAAATAATTTCCTTGAGATTACAGCAGTTTAATAACAGTCCTTGATCAGACCTGGCCTTTTGCAGAGAAGCAGGACGGAATGGCAGGGTGGGCGCTGCTGGCTGAAGCAGAGCTCAGGCCCATGCAGGCTCCTCATCCTTCTCTGACCGTTCTCATGCTAACTACTAAACATCCTTCTGAAACTAAATATTTCCTTTTTTGGAGAAGGATTAAGTATAGGCAGATCCTGTTTTGACAGCTATCACCATGCTGTCCAGTTCAATATAACAAAGGTCTCTCCTGGCCAGCAGCCCACACTAGTTTTGTTTATAGTGTTGGTGTATTTTGATATATGTGGGGGCAACAACAAAAGATTTTCAACTAAGCCTACTTTATTTGCAGGTTTATTTCATGCAGTTTTGACCAAATATGGTCAAAATTTAAACATCCAAAGAAAATTTAAAAACCCAAAATTTAAATCCAGCATGCATATTACATAGGCCAGATGTAGAGATGCTTTCTTTCAGTTCTGTGTTAGCATCATGTGTGTTTAAATTGTGTATGATATACTAAGTGTTTCCCTGACATTAGGGAATTTGGGGGCAATGGTTTTACTACCAGAAAAGCAAACAGTGCGAGTAAAGCAAGGTAGAAATTAATAGGCTTATTGTTTTGTTTGGGGTGGGGGGCGGGAGGGAGGGCTGGTTGTGAGACTTGAACTTTGGGTCTGAGTGCTGTCCCTAAGCTCTTCAGCTCATGGCTAGCACTCTACCATTTGAGCCACAGTGCTTCTTCCAGTTTTCTGGTGGTTAATTGGAGGTAAGAGTCTCATGGGCTTTCCTGCCTGGGCTGGCTTTGAACTGTAATCCTCAGATCTCAGCCTCTCGAGTAGCTAGGATTATAGGCATAAGCCACCGGCGCCCAGCTCAATAGACTTAATTTAATTAATAAGGGGCTGGGAAGGTGGCTCAGTGGTAGAGTGCTTGCCTTGCATGCATGAGGCCCTGGGTTCTATTCCTCAGCACCACATAAGCAGAAAAAGCTGGAAGTGGCCCTGTGGCTCAAGTGGTAGAATGCTAGCCTTGAGCTGAAGAGCTGAGGGACAGCACCCAGGCCCCATGACCGACCTCCCTCCCCCCAAAAAATTAAGCAATAAAGTGAAACTTTAAAAAATTTCATCTTAGTACTAAGGCTTGAACTCAAGGCTGGTACTCTATCACTTGAACCAAAGCCCCACTCTGGCTTTTTTTTTTTTTTTTTGAAATAAGAGTCTCACAGACTTTCCATCCTGGGCAGGCCTCAGATCTCAGACTCCTCAGTAGCTAGGATTACAGGTATGAACCACTGGTGCCTGGCCATAAAGCTAAAATTTTGTATTTGTAGAAAGGCAGCATGTCCTTAGCAGGGTTTGGCTGCTGGTATGGGAAACATGAATCTAGCATCTGCAGTATTCAAGACGTAGTTTTTGATGAGCAGTATTTATGTATACAACAGTAATTTTGTGACAGAAATGAGATTCCAACTTATAGATGCTCAGACCTATTATAGGCATAGTATAAGGTAAATTTGAGTACTGAACTCTATTCATCCTGAGCATTTGTGTTCCCTCCCCCCAGTGGAGGTTTCCTTGGAACTATATATTGACAAATACCAAGGGACTATTGCGTTCATGTGCACACACACATATTATTCTATATGCATTTACATACATATTTCAAAGTTATAGATGTGTGTTCCATTTATATGCACACATATCTAAATGTAACTTTTTTTTTTTGCTGGTCCTGGGGCTTGAACTCAGGGCCTAGGCACTGTCCCTGAGCTTCTTTTGGTCAAGGCTAGTGCTCTACAACTTGAGACACAGCTTTACTTCCAGATTTTTTGGTAGTTTATAAGAGAAAGAGTCTCACAAGCTTTCCTGCCCAGGCTGGCTTCAAATCCTCAGGTTGTTAGCCTCCTGAGTAGCCAGGATTACAGACATGAGGCACCAGCACCCGAATGTAGGTAACAATTTTAGGAAAAAGTTATCAGAGACATAACATTATAAAGGAATGGGATTTCAACTGTAAGACTATTGCAGTCTAGGTCTCTCTTTTTAATTTTACACTCTCTACCAGCGCCTGGGCGTCAAATAGGAAATAAAGAAATTGATTAATTCTGTATGATATAGCACACAACCTAGAAAAGCACAATTGTTCAAGAGGTGGTACAGCATAACAACTAAGAAATGTACTTGAGCTGGACTACCTGTGAATCTTAGCTTTATTACTTAGTTGATTGTACAACTTTAAGCATGTGGCTCTTCCCCTTTGTGACCCAGTGTTACTACCTATAATACCTGGCAATTGCATAAATAAAAAAGATTGACTTGGTCAAAAGTTAAGCTGTCCGGAATAGTAGTTAGCCACCATCTATATTAGCTATTGTCATTCTGCAAAGAAAATCTTGGCACTGTTGAGCAAGCCTGGGAGAAACAGCCCTCAAGACAACCCACTTCTTTTTTAATGTTATGCTAACTGATGATCATCTTTTTTTTTTTTTTTTTTTTTTTTTTGTAGTTGTGAGGCCTGAACTCTGGGCCTGGGTGCTGTCCCTCAGCTCTTCAGCTCAAGGCTAGCACTCTACCACTTGAGACACAGCGCTACCTCCAGCTTTTTCTGCTTATGTGGTGTGGAGGAATTGAACCCAGGGCCTCATGTATGCAAGGCAAGAACTCTACCACTGAGCCAACTTCCCAGCCCCGATGATCATCTTGATTGCTAATTCAGCTTTCCAAATAGCTATGTTCTGGTTATTTTTCCTGCCAGAAAGGGTCATCTACATTTAAAAATAAATGCCCTGGCATTCTGAATTACACCCATCTCAGATGACTATTTCACTGAATCTGTACCTCCAAGGATATACCTACAAAGTTCACCTCATGAATCTGACTAGCTGAGGTCCAGAATCTTCACGTTGGTAAAGTTACCAAAGACAAGTCACTCGCATTAGGCAGTGGTGGTCTTTCCCAGGCATCAAAGAGCCCTGATGCTGTTACCTCATGGTATGTAGAAGCCATTCAACCAGGTTGCAAAGCACAGCCATCTCTGCTTAGCAAAATGTTGTTTTTAAACATAACATTTATGCATAGAAATTATACATTTGAAAAAGTGCAGTTTGTTAAATACATGGGAGAGCAGTGAACCAAGAAAAGAGTTAGTAATTCTGCTTTTGAAAGCTAAAGTAGAAACAGAAGGGACACTGAGTCTTTGTATAAGAAAGGAACAAGTTTAAGGCATATTCTTTTTTCTTTCTTTCCATACTGGAGATTGAATCCAGTGTCTGGGGCTTATTAGGCAAGGGATCTATCACTTGCCCTATGCCCCAGTCCATGCAAGTATATTCTGAAGTGTATTTTTCCTTTTCTCCTTCAAGTCCTGGGTGTTAAGGGTTTACGTCTTTATAGGTAGTTCTTTGTGAGGGTTGTTGGAATGTTCAAAACCCTAGTACAGTATTAGGATCAAGCATAACACTATATTCAAATCCAGGCTCATGGGAGGCCCTCTGCGACCTGTGACTGGCAGTGGTCAGTCACCATGCAGAACAGTAGGCTCTGTTCTGAGAACCTGGTGGGAGATCATGAACAAAGTACAGTTTGTCCAAAGGAAGGGCAACCATGGGCTAGAGACATATTTTCTCATGTGTTAGAATAGTTTAACTTGCAAGTAACAGAACTCTAGGATTAATTAGGGTTAAGCAAAACAACTTACTGACCCATAAGGGAAATCACATAATTCTGATGCAGAATTGCCTTTAAACAAGACTTTTTTATGAGTTCCCCTGTTTTAACAAGGACTGGTTTTCTTTTCATCTCTCCACTTGTTTTTGGATATTGACTTCTTATGTCAATTTCTTTCATGGTTCAAACATCAAGAGCTCCCAGGCTCTCTGAATCTCTCTCTTTTTCCCTACCTCTCTCCCTTCCTCCCTCCCTCCCTCCCTCCCTTCCTTCCTTCCTTCCTGCCTTCCTTCCCTCCCTGCCTTCCTTCTCTCCCTCTCCCTTCCTTTCTTTCTTTCTTTCTTTCCTCCCTCCCTCTTCCCCCCACCCCCCGTTCCCAGTTCTTTCTTTTCTGGGGCTTGAACTCAGGGCCTGGGCACTGTCCCTGAGTTCTTTTGCTCAAGATTAGAGCTCTACCACTTTGAGCCACAGCTCCACTTCCAGTTTTCTGGTAGTTCATTGGAGATGAGAGTCTCATGGACTTTTCTGCCTGGGCTGGCTTTGAGCCATGATCCTCAGATCTCAGCGTCCTGAGTAGCTAGGATTACAGTCACAAGCCACCAGCCCCTGGCTCTCTGAATCTTTTTTTTTTTTTTTTTTTTGCCAGTTGTGGGGGCTGAACTCTGGGCCTGGGCACTGTCCCTCAGCTCTTCAGCTCAAGGCTAGTGCCCTATCACTTGAGCCACAGCACTACTTCTGGCTTTTTTCTGCTTATGTGGTGCTGAGGAATCAAACCCAGGGCCTCATGCATGCAAGGGAAGCACTCTACCACTGAGCCAACTTCCCAGCCCATGGCTCTCTGAATCTTAAAGTAAATAAAAGTGAAATTTAAAAATAGCATCTATTGAATGTTTATTTTATTAGCATTTAGAATATCTCATTTAATGAAAAATTCAGAAAATTTTGAAGTTGAACTTACCTCCCTTTTATAAATGAAAATTAGGGGCTGGGAAGGTGGCTCTGCAGTAGAGTGCTTACTTTGCATGCATGAAGCCCTGGATTCCATTCCTCAACACCACATACACAGAAAAAGCAGGAAGTGATGCTGTGGCTTAAGTGGTAAAGTGCTAGCCTTGAGCTGAAGAGCTCAGGGACAGCATCCAGGCCCAGAATTCAAGCTCCATGACTGACAAGAAAAAAGAAAGAAAGAAAGAAAATTAGATCTGGAAAGGTTAAAGTAATAGAACCAGAATTGGAAGGCAGCTGTATGTGATCAAACCAAAGCCTTTTCCACATGTTCCTGCTTTTATATATGTAAATATAGTTGTGTATGTGGACAGCATGCTTGTGACTGTGTGGTTCAATATCATGTATATATGCAGAAGAACAATCTCAAACAGATGTTTTTATTTTCTTTATTTATTGTTCATAAAAAAACAAATTTCTCCAGGGAAGAAATTATTGTGAAGAAGTAGACATGACTATTAGACTTTCAGAGGAGCCTTGAAATTCTTTGGTGATCAGATACATGGACTGCAAAACAGCCTTTTTCTTTTGTTGTGGATTTGTTCTGAATGAGCTATATAGCAGTGACACATTTGATTGCTATTTGTGAGGCTTGTTTTGAAACATGTATTGAAGCCTTGTGAACTTGGACATTCCTATAGTCTCACATTTTTTCTTAATGACTGCTTAAGGGATGTGTTGTACTCAAACTTTTAAGGGACTGCAGCCTTTTTTAACCAACAGGTCTCAATTTCCCAACAAATGCATGTTTTAATACTAAACTAGGTATTTCCTTTTGTTTTTCTACTTTCCTTTTTCACTTAGTGAGTGTTCGTGTGCCCAGTAGGTTGGGCAGTTTTTTTATGATCAGCTCTTTAGGACCCAGGTCTTAACCACTGACCAGACACATTCCCTGTGCCCACCAGCCTCTCTCTCTCTCTCTCTCTCTCTCTCTCTCTCTCTCTCCTTCCTCCCCCTCTCTATTTATTGGCTGATGTGCCTACATGACAAAATTAACTTGGAGTGCAGAGCCCTCATCTGTCTTCCCTGCTGCTGTGTCCCAAGTAATGCAGTGTGGACATAGGCTAGAGGCTCTGAATAAGTGACTCCTGCATGACTGAAGGAACAAATGAAAATCTCCAGAACCTAGCAATGCCTACTGCATAGTAAGCATCCCATGAATCTTTGCAATGAATAACGATGGCTTCAAGTGTTCATGGAAGAAGGTAGGGTTTGATCTGGTTCTATAGTGGAGCATTCAGCATTTTGTCTGTCTAGAGAACATATTTTCTGGCACACGTTCCTTAAAAACACTGGCTGTGGTAGTTTGGGCTACTAATAGTGAAATCCAGAAGTGGCCCTGTGGCTCAGTGGTAGAGTGCTAGGCTTGAGCACAGAGAGGCTCAAAGACAGTGCCCAGGCCCTGAGTTCAAGCTCCAAGACTGGCAAAAAATAAAATAAAATACACTGGGGCATGATAAATTATACAGGACTCTAGACATTCACACATAAACAGTGAGACTAAAAAGATACTCTCAGGTGAGGACCCAAAGGAGTAATGCCGCTGAACATTTAAAATGCCATTTATTGAAATGAATTCCAGGAAGTGGGAATATGGGATTTTTTTTTTTGTTGCTGTTGTTGTAGGACTTAGTGGTGATATTTGGTTGTTTTTTTTTTTTTTGGTTTTGTTTTGTTTGTTCTTTTTTTTTCTTCTGTCTTTTGGCAGGGAAAAGGGGAGCACAGAAATGGAGGGAGGAAGGATGAACAATGCAGGCATGGTACTCAGTTGACACCAAGTGGAAAATGAACTATGCAACTTGTGGGCAGGGACAGAATGGGAAAACTAGGGAAAAGAAAAAGATGGGGTGATATTGTCCAAAACAGAAATGTATTCATTTACCTGACTTATGAAATGGTAACTTGTCTATATAAGAGTATATTAAAATTTTTTGTGTGTAGTAAAATAAATACAAATTTTCCCACTTTAATTGTGTTAAGTACACAAGCCACTGGCATTTATTAGATTAGTGATATTCATGAATAAGTTCATTTAGTCATTCATTCAGCAAATCTTAGCATGTTTTGAAACAGGTACTGTTGTCTATGAACAAAACAAAGCCCCTTGTCTTTGTGGTGTTTTCTTCATTCTGGCAAAGAAATGGAGAAACAAAGAAAATGAAGAACAGCAGAAGAACTAAATAGATTATGTGGCATGTTATCAGATTATAAAAGCTATGGTTAGAACCTGGGCACAGCATGACTATCATCAAGCCCTTTGTGTCAAATACTCAGAGATCTTTGCTTATCTACTTCCTCTTCACTAAGCTCCACCTCCAATGACTTCTGTGAACACTGGTTACTAAATACCCAATATATTCTGAGGCAGCTTGGGCTGTCAATAAGGTGTAAAGGTCTTTGCCATACACAAATAGTGTGCTCTTCCCAAACAATTTTTACTTTGAGAATAGTGTCAAGACTGAATCAAATAGAAAGATGTGCCTTCTTCACCATTAATGTGATAGGATTTTTCTCCCTAAAAAAGAAGGGTTACATAAAAATATTTGCATTTTAGAAATTATTTCATCTCAAAAGGTTACCAAAGAGAGAAAGAATAAGGACGAAGCGATTTATTATACTCTGCAATGGTAATGGAAAAGGGAGTGTGAAATCCTACTGCAAGGATGCTGTCAGATGTTTCCTATAAAATGCTGAGCTTCTGGGCTGGGAATGTGGCTTAGCAGTAGAGTGTTTGCCTTGCATGCATGAAGCCCTGGGTTTAATTCCTCAATACCACATAAACAGAAAAAGCCAGAAGTGGTGCTGTGGCTCAAGTGGTAGAGTGCTAGCCTTGAGCTGAAGAGCTCAGGGACAGGCCCTGAGTTCAAGCCCCATGAAGGACTAAATAAATAAATAAATACTGCTGAGCTTCTGCTTAGACTCTTTCAGAAGGCTTCAAGTGGGGCATACACACTGTAATAGAAGTTCACTATAAGCATGGAAGAGCAGAAAAGTACAAAGTACACGATGGTGAAACTGGCCAACATCTTGACCCTGAGTAAAAGTAACATTACCAATGCAGGCAGAAAGATGCCCATGGCTCTCATTATGAGCCTTTGAAAAGGATACTTTTTTTTTAACTGTAGGAGACCAGCCTGATATGCATGATCTGGGGAATCATTAACAAAAGTAGACTGAGGGATATACAATAAAATAATTGACTCTTAAAAACATAATTGTGGGCTAGGAATGTGGCTTAGTGGTAGAGTGCTTGTCTAGCATGCGTGAAGCCCTGGGTTCGATTCTTCAGTACCACATGAACAGAAAAGGCTGGAAGTGGCGCAGTGGCTCAAGTGTAGAGTGCTAGCCTTGAGCACAGAGAGGCTCAGGGACAGTGCCCAGGCCCTGAGTTCACGGGAGGGTAACAACCATCTTTGTTTGCTTGGGACTAAACGGTTTCCCAGGATACAGGACTTTGAGTGCCACACCTGAAAAGGGCCACACAAACAGGGATGAGTTGATAACCCCACTGTAAAATATAATAATCAACTGTAATATGTAAAATGTACAATATTGGAATGGATACTGGATTGGAGAATGAAATTATATTAAAGACATGAGCCAAATGCTGGTGGCTCACATCTATAATCCTAGCTACTTAGGAGGCTGAGATATGAGGATTCCACTTCAAAGAAGCCTGGGCCAAAAAGTCTGTGAGACTATCTCCAATTAACCACCAAAAAACCAAAGTGGATGTGTGGCTCAAGTGGTAGAGCCATAGCCTTGTGCAGAAAAGCTAAGGGACAGTACCCTGGCCCTGAGTTTAATCCCCAGTATTACCACACAAAACAACTCATAAACAAACAGTATTGGAGTGCATACTAGATTGGAGAGGAAAATGGTATAAAAAGACATCACTGTACTCTAGGCAGTCACATACAGTGAGACCAAGAGAGGAAATTCTTAGGAGAAGATACAAAGGCACAATGTCTATGTGCACTTGATCATCTAAAATAATATTTATCAAAATGAACACAAGACATTATTGTAACAATTTACAGAATTATATACTTCAAGAACTATAAAGTATATAAAATACAATCTGCCATCTTAACTATTTTTAGGAGTATAGTTTTGAAATATTTTCCCATATTTCTTTTCTCTGTTTTTTTTCTGGAGTATTTAAAAATAAGATGTACCAGCTATCTTTGCCTCTTAGTGTGATAATATACATTTCCTTAGACTTTTTAAAAACAAGTATGAAATTCATTAAAATTTTGCATGATAAATTAATTTAAAGTCTACATTTATATACCAATGTTCATAAGAGCATTATTTGCAATAGTCAAAAGATAGAAACAAATTAGATGTTCATATGAGATAAATATAGTCAGGAATGATATCTACAATTCCAACTTCTTGGGCTGAGCCATGAGGGTCAAACATTCAAGACCAGCACAGGCAACTTACATGAGATCTTGTCTCAAACATTTTTTTGTTGTGGAGCTTGAACTTAGGGCCTGGGTGCTGTTTCTGAGCTTTTTTGTTCAAAGCTAGTGATCCACCACTTTTTTTTTTTGGGGGGGGGGGGTCCGGTTGTGGGGCCTGGGCGCTATCCCTCAGCTCTTCAGCTCAAGGCTAGCGCTCTACCACTTGAGCCACAGCACCACTTCCGGCTTTTTTCTTTTTGCTAATGTGGTGCTGAGGAATCGAACCCAGGGCCTCATGCATGCAAGGCAAGCACTCTACCACTGAGCTACCTTCCCAGCCCAAAATATTTTTTAATCTTTTAGGTATAATATTATATCTTTATTTATTTATTTATTTTTTGGTCGTGAGGCTTGAACTCTGGGCCTGAGCGCTGTCCCTCAGCTCTTCAGCTCAAGACTAGTGCTCTACCACTTGAGCTACAGCGCCACTCAATCTACCACTTTCAGCCACAGTGCTACTTCTTGTTTTCTGGTGGTTAATTGGAGATAAGAGTCTCATGGTCTTTCTTGCCCAGGCTGGCTTTGAACCACTATCTTCAGATATCAGCCTCCTGAGTAGCTAAGATTATAGGTGTGAGCCACCAGAGCCCAGCCCTTATCCCAAAATTAAAAAAAAAAAAAAAAAAGGCTGGGGATGTAGCCCAGTAGTAGAGTGCTTGACTGGCCTATAAGAGTCCCCAGTTTAACCTTCAGTACTGTAAAAAGTAAAAAGAAAGAGAGAAATCATTCATTCATTCATTTGATCAGTCTAGGCACCAGTGGCTCATGCCTATAATTTTAGTTACTCATGAAGCTGAGATTTGGGATTGTAGTTCAAAGCCAGCCCAGGCAGACAAATCTGAGAGACTCATCTGCAATTAACCAGCCAAAGCAGGAATTGCAGGTGTGGCTCAAGTGGTAGGGCACCAGTCTTGAGTAAAAAGCTAAGCCAGAGTGTGAGGCCCCCAGTTCAAGCCCCATAGTGCCATCACACACAAAAAGTATGAATGCATAAATCAAATGTGGTACATACGTACAATTAAATATTATTGTCTTAAAAAGAAATGGAAGTCTGATATATAGGTTGTTTTAACGACAAGCTAATTGTTAGTAGATTCTTCGTTTCATTTTTTATAAAACAAGAACCTAACAGAATGCTTGTTATGTGAGGCTTTCACCAAATATTTGTTGAAAGAATGAATGAAGATGAACTTTTTTTTTTTGGTCCAGTCATGGGGCCTGAACTCTGGGGGCCTGGGCACTGTCCCTCAACTCTTCAGCTCAAGGCTAGCGCTCTACCACTTGAGCCACAGTGCCACTTCCAGCTTTTTTCTTTTTGCTTATGTGGTGCTGAGGAATCGAACCCAGGGTCTCATGCATGCAAGGCAAGCGCTCTACCACTGAGCCACCTTCCTAGCCCCGAAGATGAACTATTTCAACAGTCTACCCCTTGACTACAATGATAAATGACAATGTTAAAACTGTAAATACTGTTGTTTTCAAAAGCCATTAGAACTGAAGAACTATTAAGATGTTCTTTATTTAAGCCCATTCCTATTATCCAGTTTTCCAATTTCGCTAATGGTTCCTATAACATGAAAATAAGAGAACAATGCCATCTGTTTGTAGGAAACATCTAGGAATTTTCCCACCAACAGATCACTGTTAATAGAACCAGACACAGAGAAAGCACTAGAAAAGCAGGGGGAAATCCAAAACCCTAATGGTGGATCATGTTTGATTTTAAACCTAGCTGTTCTTAATGCCCATCTGTGTTGGTGTTTAGGTCTTAGAGAGGTAGGCCAGATCTTTTTCTCTCTTAGTTTGGGTGTGAACATATAGGAACCCAGGGAACCTGGTCCAAAATGTATCTGAGGAAACTTCCAGGTCACACTCTAAAATGCAGAACCCTAAAGACTCTACATATCAATCTATCTGTTTTTCCATTACTCCAGGCATTGAGAATACAGCAACAAAGATGTGGTCCCTGTCTAAAAAAGAAAAGGATAAGTTTTCTTTGTTCTTTGTTGTTGTCCTGGTCTTTTGTTTTCTCAGTTTTTGCCTGCAATAAATGAGTCATTTCTAAGTTATGCAGCAATTTGGTGTAAGGTTTCCACTTATATGTGAGTAAGCAGAGATAATCACATTGCCAAGGTACAGGAGCCCAGAAAGGGAGCTCCGAGATCCAAGATATTCCTCACAGAAAACAAATTGGAGGGCAAAGGTATCCTCTGGAGTTTACTTTTTTTCATATGTAACATAGGTGTGATGTCTCCTTCAGATGTGGCCATTCACAGAGTAAGGATATATAAAGCACCCAGTAGATTTAAGTCTCACCTACTAGACTTAAGTCTCCTATCCTAGTGCTCAGAACACAGAGGAGGGGCTCTGAAGCCTGGAAGAGGACAACGTAAGCTCCATATGCCCACCACCCGTGGTGATACTGTGGTGTAATCAATGACACCATTATAGGCTTCAGAATAATGTGATGCTGTAGACTTCTTGGAAAGGTTGCTTTGGTGCTACATAATGAGATGCCTTTCTCATCTTTGAGGGGAGGTCGAAGTCAGACAACTATAACAGGGTTTGCCATCCAATTAGTTTCTTGATCTTAATAGAAAAAATGACTGCGTCCTTTGGGTTTTGCTGTACTTATCTAGGTCATTTCTAACTTTTCTTACAGTGAATCAGTTCAGATACAATTCTACAACATCTGTAGTAAATGGGGTTTCTCAAAAGACCCTGTGTGAATCTTGAGAGTAAGACTACGAAGTATTACTGTGGTGTTTGTTTGTTTATTTTATTTAGTGTGATTGCCATTCTGACAGAGATGGAGTCTTAGTATTGTCTAAAAAAATTAATGTACATTACTTGTATAAAGGAGGTTTAATTGTAACATTTCCATACATGTAAACCATGTATTCCAATTAATTTTATGCCCTCTATTACTACCCCCATCCTAATGCCTGTTCTTAAAACAATTTCAACATGTTTTGTTGAACTATTTTAAGGTATGCAAATAAACTACATGGACTGTGTTCATCTTCACTCACCTTTTTCTTTATTCTTCCACCCTCTTCCTAAGGCTCACTCTCCTCCCCGAACAGAATTTGTTTCACTTCCTCTCATTGGTTTCTTTTTAATTGTGTTAATTATACTGGGCTTCATTATGGTGCTTCAGATATGCACGTATATTTCTCAGAATTACCCTCTCTATTGCTTTTTTCCCCTTACCCCTATCAATCAACAACTTTCACTGAAATTCCTTATGCTTTCTTCATACATAGTTGCACAGCATTTCTTTTCAAAGTATTATATTCATTAGGTCATAACAATCATTTTACTTTGTAAAGCTATGATGTTTCAAAGACAGCTGTAGCAAAAACCAGGGAGGTGATTCACTTGGAAATTCTGTTGTGATCATTTTTTTGTGATTATAAATCTGACATCTTCCCATCAATATCACCAATGTGGTTTCAGGAAGTTCCTCATTCAGTGCTTTCAGAGAAAAGCCAATGTTTACTGGATTCTATAGCAACAGTTACTCTGTGACCACTGAGTAATATGAGGGCTGCCCAGCTGGGCCCTTTACAGATTCCATTGTGACTTCTAGTTTCTGAGGCCAAGAGCAGAGGAGTTTCTCCAGGGATTTCTACTCAGACTATGGGAAAGCCCTTTATTTTTTCTTGAGGCTTTGCCTGAGTAATGGGTTAGTGGCAGAACTCCCATTGACACCTTGCTACCCATTGAAAAAGACACAGGCCCATCAAATGACTCCTGTGTTACATCTAGCATTTGCTCCCATCTGCCCCTTTCCTACCTAGTCAGTCTCAGCTTTCTTTTACATCTGTCATTAGTTGTCTACATCTACAGGTTACTTTCATTTTACTGCCATACAAATTTTGTGGTTATATTTGTGCTTTGTGTCTTTTCCAAACTACCTGCTAAGCCCATTTTGCTCCTTCTCCTCCTCTTCCTGCTTCTCCTCCTCAGTCCTTTCCCTCATCCCTCTCCTCATTTTCCTGTCCTCTTCCTGCTCCTCATATTCCTCCTCTCATTCTCCTCCTCTTCTGTCATCTTCCTCTTCCTGCTTCTTCTTCCCCTTTCCTAGTCAGTAAACTTTCCCCAAAGGCCCAAATAGAATCTTTTCTAGTGCACTAACACTCATTATTCTTCTGTTCTCCAATCCCCTTTATTCATTGTATTCATTCATTGATTCTTACAAAACAGATATTTACTAAGAACTCACTATGAGTCACTATTGTAGAACTCAGGATATCTTGTTGAGTAAGATAATTTTCATCTTCTTGGAGATTTTATTGTAGTGTAAAACACATACACACACACACACACACACCAGTAGTACAACTTCAGACTGAGATAACAAAACAAAACAAAAATAAAATGCTAAGGGAAGGACTGGGGTATGACCCTAGGAATAGAAGCTGTTTTTGTGTGGTAATAGGGAAAGGCCTCTCTGAGGAGTTCTTTGCCATTGGAACGGAAACTTAAACTATAAGAAGAAATGAGCTGTGCATCAAAACAAGAAAATAATGTTCCAGATAAAGGGAACAGGAAGTAAAGTTTCTGAGGCATGACTGTTCTAGAAAGTTATTACAGAACTAGCAATAATGTTCTACAACATTATTGTAGATGTGGGGCTAATGTGGGGCAGAAGACAGAGCTGCCGTAGGATGGAAAGGGGCAAGGGAGAGGAGCTGATGGGCTTTGAGGGAGAACAAAATTAAGAGGATCTCCTTAGCTTTAAATGGTTGTGCCTGGAGGATGGCTGACTTCCCTGGTAGGAGTCGCTGGGGGGTGGGGGGAATGAGGGAGGGTTGTGAATATAGGTTTGTGTGCCTAGTAGGGCTGTCAGATATGGAAACAAGAGTTCTTTTTGTTGTTGTTGTTGTTGGTTGTGGAGCTTGAACTCTGGGCCTGGGCGCTGTCCCTTGAGCTCTTCAGCTCAAGGCAAGTGCTCTACCATTTGAGCCACAGCGCCACTTCCAGTTTTCTGGTGGTTAACTGGAGATAAGAGTTTCATGGACTTCCCTGCCTGGGCTGGCTTTGAACTGTGATCTTCAGATCTCAGCCTTCTGATAAGCTAGGAATACAGGCGTGAGCCACTGGCGCCCAGCTACAAGAGTTCTTTTTTGGACATGTTAAAAATAAGAACCTTGCAGACATCCATGTGTAGATGTGTAGTAGACAGTTTAAGAGCCCAACAAAGGTCAGGCTATAATATAAACTTGAATTCATCTAAGGCAAAGGGCCTGGAAAAGAATGCAGATGGAGCTGGGTACCAGTGGCTTACCCCTGCAATCCTAGCTACTCAGTAGGCTGAGATCTGAGGATGGCGGTTCAAAGCCAGTCTAGGCAAGAAAGCCTGTGAAATTTTTATCTCCAGTTAATCACAAAAAAAGCAGAAAGTGGCACTGTAGCTCGAGTGGTAGAGCACTAGCCTTGAGCAAAAGGAGCTTAAGGACAGCACCCAGGCCCAGGAGTGGCAAAAAAAATTTTTTTAAAGAATGAATTTGTAGAAGAGAGGAAGCTAGTGCTCCAGTCTCATCAGCATTTAGAAGTTAGGAAAAGGGAGCTGGAAGGGAGAATTTGAACTTGTGACCATCAGGGTATCTCACATATTCAGCTGTATACTGACAGTTTTGTGTGTGCTTGACTTGTCCTGATGACCAAGATTGCAAACTTGTGAGCCACTACAAAGGTAGTGTTAGGGTCCAAAGTGTTTTGTTGGTGCACACAGTCCTTGCATGCTCTTCTCCATGTGTTCTTTTTTTTGGGGGGTCCGGTCGTGGGACCTGAACTCTGGGCCTGGGCGCTGTCCCTCAGCTCTTCAGCTCAAGGCTAACGCTCTACCACTTGAGCCACAGTGCCACTTCCAGCTTTTTTCTTTTTGCTTATGTGGTGCTGAGGAATCGAACCCAGGGCCTCAGAGGCATGCAAGGCAAGCGCTCTACCACTGAGCCATCTTCCCCGCCCCATTCTCCATGTGTTCTTAGTGCCCCAAACTTTCTCAGAAAGCAGAGTGGATTCTGACAGGATCTTAGAGGAAGCGTGATTACTTCCTTTCTTGAAGACTGGATCTGTGAGTTAAGAATCCTCAGACTCACTTGACTAGCACCATACAGGCATACAGAGAAATCAACTGGTTTATGCACAGCCCCAATTGAGTAAATAGCCTGTCTAAGCCACAGTGCAGAGCTCTCTGAAGTGTGGGCCGAGCATTGTAAACGTCTCACCTGGAGTGCTGCTTTAAAAAAATTGCTAGCACACATGGATGTCTACTAGGGACTTTACAAATAGAAACCCACAATTCTCCCAACAACTCCTTGAACAAGCATTATTGTCCTGATTTGCAGAGGAGAAAATGAAGCTGGGAGAGTTGCATAGGTAGTATAGTGGCAAGTAAGTCTAGCTCTTGAATGCCTACTCTCGTGTACAGTGCTGTAGAACAGAGTATCTGGGAATGGGGCATGAGAGTGGTGTGCACTTAGAAAAATCTCTGGGACGCTCTTGGCTCAAGACTAGGATTTGAACTCAGTACTTGGCACTTTCAATCATTGGCTAGTGCTATACCAGCTGAGCCACACTTCCAATCACTCTATGGGACAATAATAAGTGTGAAATTTTGAGAACCAAAGAATTATTAGACATCGTTTCTTCTTAAAGGCTCAGAGCTAACTCCATATTTGCCCTACTAAATTTATTTGTTTTTAATATTTCTGAGCATCCATATTTAGTAACATTAGTTGTATGGATTTTTTTTTTTTTGTCGGTAGTGGGTCTTGAACTCTGGGCCTGGGCGCTGTCCCTCAGCTCTTCAGCTCAAGGCGAGCGCTCTACCACTTGAGCTACAGCGTCTTCTGGTGGTTTATTGGAGATAGGAGTCTCACGGTCTCTCCTGCCCGGGCTGGCTTTGAACCGCGATCCTCAGATCTCAGCCTCCTGAGTAGCTAGGATTACAGGCGTGAGCCACCAGCGCCTGGCTGGATTTTATTTTTGCTTACATTAGTTTTACAGAGGGGGATTTTATTGTTACGTAGACTTTTGGTAATACTTTGTTAAACATAGGTGACAATTTACTGTATAGTTAATCATTTTCACAGATGTAAATCACAATCACTTACTGTACCAGTTTTCATTGTCCAAGATGCTGACAATCATTACCTAGCAATTTAAATCCTCACACCAGCATGGGCACAACCTACTCTGAACAAGTATAATGTTTCTTCTTTTTCTCTGTTTCTAATTTACATACTAAGACCCAGAAACAGTAATGAAATAAGGACTGGAAGTATAGTTAGGTGACAGAGCAATTACTTAGCATATGCAAAGCCAAGCGTTTAACTTACAACAACAACAACACACTCACACCCACATACATACAGAAAATCATGGGGGAGTATGGTGGTACATGCCTCAGAACCTAGTACTGGGCAGGGAGAAGCAGGAGTTCCCAAGCCAGCTACATGGGCTGCCTACTGAGTTCAAAGCCAGCTTGGGCCAGATAGTATCTGTCTCAAAACACAAATGAACAAATAAGCAAAATAAAACAAAACAACAAGAAAATCCAAAAACAAACAAAAGAAAAAATACTAATAGTGAAATCAATCCGCAAATCCTTTGGCTAGTACAGCAACGTGAATGGGCCCATCGTGATTGCCTGTCTCCCTGGCTTCCAGGAGTGGCTCACACAAGCTCCGCTCTGCACTCACACTAGGAGAGAGAAAGTCTTTGGATGCAAGGATGACCAGTGCCTTCAGAGAAGCCAATCATGGATTATCCTCTAACTTTTGTGAATGGGTTCAAAAACTTATGTGGTGAAAGGGAAATGGGAATCATAGTGGTGATTTTTCTTTTTCTTTCTTTCTTTTTTTTTTTTTAAGCATCTTTCTCTGGTGAAAAAAGGAACTTGTTAAAGATACTGGCCTTAAGATCTGGCAATAACATTCAGCACCAGCCTTTATCTGTTGACAAAGGATCGTGTGCTGTCACAGATCTCCGCCCAGATGACGCTGCAGTTCGCATCGTTTGCACCGTGAGACTGGTTTCTCCTGTTTGCAACTGTTGAACTATTAGTCATCAGTTCAGAGGTTGTTTAAGCAGGTTTCCCTGCGGTTTATCTTTATATACAGTTTTAAATCCCACAAGTCTACACATACTTTTACATTGCTAGTGGAGACAAATCTGAAAGCAATTTGCAATAAAAGTGAGAACCTTCACTAAGCCTAGAGAGACTGAACAGCCATACTAGGGAGATCATTCAAACCAGGGAGGGTCTTGTTTTCTGGAAAGGAGAGGAAAGGAAAGGGGGGGGGGGGGGGAGAAAGCAAACAAGAGAGAAGGCAGGAGGGAGGGAAGAAGAAAAAGAATATAAAACAGAAGAGGAAAGGGGAAAGGAGGGGAAGCGAAGGGAGAAGAGGGAGAAGTTAGTGTAAGAATGGGAATCAAGACAATGTACGATGGCTTAAATCTTGGGTACTAAACTGTCAAACTTAGGAAAGGAACAGGGGTAAAATAAGAAGGGAAAAAGAAAAGGAGGTAGAAAAGAGCTTGAGGAGGAAATACAAAGAAAATAAGAGGAAGAAGAAAGAAGGGAAAGTATGCAGGAATACAAATACAAGAAGCTCAACTGAATTTTAGTATCAGATACCTAATGATTTTTTTTTTTAGTGTAAATATGGCTCAAGCAATGTCTGAGACATACTTATACTACAAAACCATTTAGTTTTTATCTGAAACTTAAATTTCAATGAAGATCACGTTTTTTATGTGGCAAGCCTACTTGTATAGTGCCTTATAATTTTGGTTAGAAAAAGAAAGCCTTTTAGAAGACAGATGTCTTCAGAAAACTGGGCCATGGTTTCAACAACATAAATACTTACTAATTACGGTGCAGTGTGATGGGATTATGTATTTATATACTATTAATAAACACAATAAAAAGTGCAATTTGGTTACTTTGATTTGAAAAAACCCATTTTTATTTATGTGTTTGGTACAAGTTGGTATAAATTAAAAGTGGAGCAAACTGTCACTGAAACTTGTAGGAAAGGAGTATCAGGTAGGCCTTCCAGCTTACTCTTCTTCTGCAGAAGAGCTTGCTCATACATTTTACTGGTTTTGTAATCAAGAGAATTCCTAAGTATAGATTCCTTACTCAGTTTCTTATATCATTCTACATGATAATAATGTAAATTTAAGGAAAGAATAAACACAAAAAGAAAACAAACCCCAAAGAAAAAGCAGACTGCCACATCCTATGACTGTCATGACAATCTTTCCCTTTCCAATTTGTCCAGGCACTAAATGAACCCATAAACAAACACAGAGAGCCACTGCATGGTTAGAGGTTGGCAGGGTAGGAAAGAGATGGCATAACCTGAAGAAGAAATAGTATACATTGAACAGTCTCCAGGTGCTAAAGAAAAGGGAAGCCTGGTGCCAGTGGCTCAAGACTAATACTAGCTACTCAGGAGGGCGATTCAAAGCCAGTTTGGGCAGGAAAGTCCATGAGACTCTTATCTCTAACAACAGCAACAACAAAAGCCAGAAGTAGAGCTGTGGCTCAAGTGGTAGAGCGATGGCCTTGAGCAAAAAAGCTAAAGGTCAGCAACAGGCCATGAGTTCAAGCCTCAATACCAGCACAGAGAGAGAAAGAGAGTGGAGAGAGAGAGGAAAGAGAGAGAGAGAGAGAAACAGTCAGACACAGACAGACAGAGAGAGACAGAGAGATACAGAGAGAGAGAGAGAGAGAGAGAGAGAAAGAAGAAGAGAAAGAGAAGAGAGAGGGAAGAGGAGGAAAGGAACCCACTCCTGGATTGACAAGCAAAGAGAGGAGTGGGCAAGAGTTACAGAGAAAGAGCATGAGAATGAGGAGTAGAAACTATCTGAAGGCTGACAGATGAAAGGAAATGCTAGGTCTTTTATCTACTTTCATATTTTGCACCAGTCAAGTTAGCTGTCAAAAGCACAGTGCCACCCTTGCCAAATGTGCCCTACCCCACACCATCCTGAATTTGCATTCAAATCGCATGTGCTAGGTTGGTGAGTGAAAATCTGGGAG
This sequence comes from Dipodomys spectabilis, assembly GCF_019054845.1. Classification (NCBI taxonomy): domain Eukaryota; kingdom Metazoa; phylum Chordata; class Mammalia; order Rodentia; family Heteromyidae; genus Dipodomys; species Dipodomys spectabilis. The sequence goes on from NW_024870696.1 coordinate 15,567,842, forward strand.
TTGGCAGGCAGCAGACAGAGCAGGAGAAGCCAAATAGGAAGTAATGGAGTCACCCTCAAGGCCCTCAAGACAGCCTGTTCCCTGGGACATGGCTGCATCACAGGATGGGAAGCAGAATGGATCTGGAGTCAGACCAGCCGAGTCAATCTCTGACTGCCCTATGCCTCAGTTTCCTAGTGCCTTAACAGGGATAAAAGGAAGGCTCAAAGGTGGCCACCGGTGGCTCATGCCTGTAATCCTAACTACTCAGGAGGCTCAGATATGAGGATCGAGGTTCAAAGCCAGCCCAGGCAGGAAAGTCTGTGAGACTCTTATCACCAATTAACCACCAGAAAACCATAAATGGTGCTGTGGCTGAAGTGGTAGAACGCTAGCCTTGAGTTGAAGAGCTGAGGGATAGCGCCCAGGACCAGAGTTTAAGCCCAACAACAACAACAACAACAACAAAGTAAGGCTCAAAACAGGCAGTGTGCAGATTTGAGAGCCTTAGTACAGCAGTGCTTACTGGGGTCTAAGGAGACATCCATTTCCCTTCCACCACCACTCTTCCTGTTCTTTTCACAGCACCAAGCCTTGCAATAAAATCCTGCACCTGAGTTAAAAGACTAGCTTTCCACTCCTTGAAACAAACAGAGCTTAAGTACTGCAGATTTGGATCCAAGGTGAATACAATTGGGTTTTCCAGCTGAAACCCTCACCACCTTGGTTTGAGCAAAAACAAAGCTAGGGTATAGCTCAGATGCAGAACACTTCTCTAGCATGCAGGAGGCCCCTGGATGGAGTAGATTAACAAGTACTGCAAAAAAGAAAAAAAATATGCTAACACAGAATAAGTAGACATATGGAATACTACCTTGTAGAGCTATTAGTTGTCTTAGAAAAATAAGCAAAAACTCATTAAATGTCAATGGAGCATTTGAGAATGTCACTTCAGTTTCAGCAGAAAATGTGACACTAGTCCCAAATTTAGAGGTCATGAAAGCAAATTTCTTTTGGGTCTGAATGGTAGGCATTAGCCAGCCATTAACAACATTTTTTTTTGGCAGTTCTGGGGCTTGAACTCAAGGCCCAGGCACTGCTCTTGAGCTTCTTTTGCTCAAGGCTAGCACTCCAGCACTTGAGCCACTTCTGGCTTTTCCTGTATATGAGGTACTGAGAAACTGAACCCAGGGCTTCATGCATGCTAGGCAAGCATTATATCACTAAGCCACATTCCCAGCCCACTAGCAACATTTTTTAAACTTTACATAAAATTTCAACAATTAAGGTTTTCTTTACCCTGCGTGGATTCCACATTTTGCCAATACTGGCTTTTCATGATCTAAGAGAACCTCAAAGGATTATCTTTAATGTCAAATGTCTTGGAAGGAAGTAACTTTTCTTTTTTATTTATTTTTTTTTTGGGGTCCGGTCATGGGGCCTGAACTCTGGGCCTGGGTGCTGTCCCTCAGCTCTTCAGCTCAAGGCTAGCGCTCTACCACTTGAGCCACAGCGCCACTTCCGGCTTTTTATCTTTTTGCTTATGTGGTGCTGGGGAATCGAACCCAGGGCCTCATGCATGCAAGGAAAGCGCTCTACCACTGAGCCACCTTCCCAGCCCCGGAAGTAACTTTTCATATCTATATTTTGAAATCCTTTTCAAGGCATCTATAGGATATGAAGGAGAAGTATCTGTTGGCATGGAGATTTAAACCTTGTGTTTTAGAGAAAGGTTAGGGCAATGGTCTAGACTTGGAAGTCCTTAGCATTCAGGTGATAATTAAAACAATGCTAATGGATTTATTTTGTTTATATGTTTTACAAGATTCAAACTCTGTGGTCTTGAACCTCCTTTTCATGTTATTAATTGTAGATTATTGTATTAGGATAATGTCATGTAATATTTACTTTTGGATAAAATTGCATTAGATGCATAATCAGGAAGCTTTTATTTATTTATTTACTTGGGTCCGGTCATGGGCCTGAACTCTGGGCCTGGGCACTGTCCCTCAGCTCTTCAGCTCAAGGCTAGTGCTCTACCACTTGTGCCACAGTGCCACCTCCGGCTTTTTTCTTTTTCTGCTTATGTGGTGCTGAGGAATCGAACCCAGGTCCACATGCATGCAAGGCAAGCACTCCACTACCCCTGAGTCACCTTCTCAGCCCTGTACTGAACTCTTTATAACTGACCTTTCACCACCCTGAGTACACTGGCATTGTCTACATGAGAACAGGATTTCTGGGGATTTCTTGGTAGGACTGTTTCCTTAGTTAATTGAAGGTGATAGCCAACTCAGAGGTAGGGACTTGCAAAACAACCATTTAGCAACAGAGTGGTAAATTGTCACTGAGGAACCTTGTGCCCAGCTTTGCCTTCATTGTACTGCCAGGAGCCCTCCCTATCCTCAGCTTATCACACTGCTGTAGCTCAGAACCCAGGTACCAGCAATTCCAGGCCTCTGATCCCAACACTGCTTTACCCAAAACTGGTTATAAGGATTGTACCAGACGTCAGAGCTGCCTGGAATTCCCAGGTGGCTCCAGCAGGCTGGGGAGGTAGGCCTGAGCTTAAAGAGAAAAATTTGAGTGCCATCCAAATTATTCCTTCAGGTTCAAGAACTGCAGCTGGCCTGATGTTTACTGAGAGGAAAGGAGTCAAGTCAAACCAGTTCTGATGGTGTCATTCAAACTGTGTCTCATGGTACTTTCAAGTCAATCTGTATGGTACTTTGCTTTAAAAGAAACACTCATGGCTATTTTCAAACTCCATTATTCACTTAGCATCAGATTGAGAGGGACTTTCACAGAACCTGATGTTGCTTAGAAATGACATATTGTTAACATACAGGAATGGTGGAGTTTCTTGTTCTGGCATGATGTGGGGAAGTAATGGTGGGTAGCTCTGAAGGTCCCAGAATTGTTGTAAATATAAATGGGGTCATTTCAGAGTAAAAATGTTTATAACTTGAGTCAGCACTGAGCAATTGAGGTGAAACATAACCATATGTCATTGGGAGAGAATGTATGCATTCTTCCCCTTCCTACTCCCCAGGGAAGAACTGTACATTTTAACTGAGGAGTAACATATACTTTCCTTTAGAAGGGAGGGGTAAGTCAGCCTGAGCAACCTAATTACCTACATGCATAATAGCAACTGGATAACATTGTGGGCTCAGCATCTTAAAATGGTTTTGTCTTCACAGAGAAAAGTGTCAGAGTTGATGAAGCATGAAGAGGTGTGCATACTTACAAATGGGTCAAACAGGAATGTCTATGCTTGTTTTTCTTTCCTATGCATACTCATTGCAAATGTCTCTAAGATCATAGAAATGTGATCTCATCCTCTACAGACAAGCAGGGCTAACAACGTAAATATTCTTGACATTTTAATCACACCATGATCAAGAAACTTACTTTCCATAAAAGGATACGATACACAGATTCCTGGGAAACACGTCCCCCATGGGAGGGATGAGCTAAACACTTCTAATGGGATATATTAACTATCCTCCGAGACAAGATCCAAATAAGTCCAAATCAACAGCAAAGTGGGACTCGATTGCATGGTAGCTAGACTTCACCCTTACATGCACACCAGAAGCCAAGAGATTTACTGAGCTCACCATGCAGGCGCATCTGTCCCTTCTTTAAATCCGATTTTCTCACCATCTGTTCCTTTACTCCAGCCTTAGCTGTAAATAAAGTCTGTGCACAGCGATGTATTGTGTTGCCAGGCAGCTCTCTGTGCTGCTCTGAAGGGAGTCAGTTCTGGAGTGTAAAGTCTGTGGGCTTCATTAGTCTCCAAATTCCTTAACAATCTAAGTTGAAAGCAATTTTAGAAATTGAATTTTCAACTTCATTTGGTAAACATGGTGTAAATAACTATCTGGTTTTTTACATTTGGTAAGGAAACATGTAAATGAGTTGGGAGGATTTAGAGGGGAGGAAAGGGTTTCCCTGGCTTGAGAATGGCAAGGACATTGTGAGGGGACAGCCCCTTCTGCCACAGTAACCAGGTCAAGGAGAAACCCAGCAGCAACTGTAGTGTGAGGAAACTCTAGGCTTCCAAGGTTACAATTTGACATGCTGTGGGGGCGAAGGTTAGAAGAGTCCAAGATGACTTAATGACATGTATCTAGGAAGTGAGCTTGTGGCTCTGAGAATGTCCTAGAAGAACCAACCATCTGGCAGCTATGGGGAGGGATCAGCTGACCTCTGGCCTCCAGCTGGGGTTTTTACAGCTATGTAATATTTATAGTGCATTCTTCCTGGGAGAAGCTTGGAGTACTACACATTTGAATGGATCTAGTTAAAACTTTTACTGTCCCATGAGTAATCAGAGACATAGAGAGAAGCAAACAGGAAAAATATTCCGCATTTCAATGGGTCACTGCCATGGCAAAGAAGAAAATAACATTCATTCTGCTAAGCAACCACCAGAAAAGCAAACCTTATGACTAGCCTCCCCTGATACTTAAGAGTCCAGACCATGGCGGGAGCAGGCAGAATGCACTCAGAGCATTCATTCTGAACCCTGCAAGTTACTATTCACTAGAAGTCCTCCCCGCCCCCCCCCCCCCATAGTAAGGAAAGGACTTGCCTGTTTGGAGGGTCTGGGGTGAGTGGACACGTTTTTGGTCACTGCACCAGGGGACTGAGGACATCAGGGATGATTGCACAAGTAAGTAAATACATTGAGGACAATGAGAATCAGGTTTCTTGCTGTCAGAGGGAATTACAAATAGAGAAAGGGAAGAGGCTAAAACAAATCCTTGGTGTTTGATTGAAGTGGAGGTAACAGCGTGAACTCAGAACTTCATGTAACACAGAGTATAAACATGTAGTTCTTCATGTGTGTTCACATGTGTACATGTGCAGAGATATATGCACATGCAGGCACATACTAGTTTATCTGCTAAGAGGGCTAGATACAAGGTGCACACCTGCCTTGCAGGTCTTGGCTTCTAAGAACTATGCTTCTTCTTCTTTTTATTTTGGTTAGTCATGGGGCTTGAACTCTGGGCCTGGGCTCTTTAGCTCAAGGCGAGCACTCTACCACTTGAGCCACAGTGCCACTTCTGGTTTTCTGAGTGGTTTATTGGAGATAAGAGTCTTACAGTCCAGGCTGATTGTGGTTCAAAAACCATAATCCTCAGATCTCAGCTCGTGAGTAGCTAGGATTACAGGCATGAGCCACTGGCACCTGGTGAATTATTCTTCTTTTAAAGGAACCAGAGAAATAGTTGACTCTAGGACTTGAGTGGAGAATATAAAAGATGGGACAGGGACATCTTTTTGTGGGGAATGAGTTCATAAAGGAATGTTCAAAGCATGATAGAGACATATCAGAATGACCTAAGAGCTGCTGTAAAGGAGCTCTTACTGATCAACTTTGGGTAATCTGAGTATAACAGTAAATGATAGTGACTGGTTTTCATTGTATTGTATTTTTGTTGTTGTTGTTGTTGCTAAAATGGGGTCTCACTATGTTGAGACCTAGTAGGCTGGTTTGGAACTCAAGGGCTCTAATGATCTTCCTGCCTTGGCCTCACAATTAGCTTGGACTATAAACAAGTACTACTAAGTACTACCATACCCAGCAATAGTCACTGATTGAAACTGGAGTAAAATAGGAATCCATAAGTCTATACTGATAAAAAAAAATGAATACATAGGGAAGAAAAACTTCATCTTACAACGGAGGCCTTAACGTATCTCCTTGCCAAATACTTAAAAGTGACTCAGATGAGATATCTGTAAGGCAACATATCTACCAACCATAAAGAAAAACAGACAAATCAGCATCATATGACTCCTGGTATGATGCAGAAAGAAAGCAAAGCATCGCTTCTGAGGGATTCTTGCTACAGCTACATAAATCAGGAGGAAACACGACATAAACCCACATTGCAAAGCATTCTAAAAGTATGCACATGCCTCAAAAAGGTCAAGAACTTGAAGGAGAGGGAAAAACAGAAACTATTACAAAATGAAAGGTAAAAGGCTTGGACCTACACAGATATTGTTGAGGTAATAGGAAAATTTGAATGGGATTGGTGAATTTTTTGAGTTGGGTGGATTTTAATTATCTGATTATTTACTTGATAATGTAAATTGATGGTTCTATCATGTAAGAGAATGTTCTTGTTGACAGGAAATACCCATAGAAGGGCTAAGGGTTAAGGAGGCCTCAAGTCTACAACTTTTTCTCAAATGATTCAGGAAAAAGCAACTTTCTTCCTTTCTGCAATACTAGAGTTTGAACTCAAGGCCTCAGCCTTACTGGGCAGGTGCTCCATGACTGAGACCACACTAAGAGCTATTTGGAAAAAAACCAAACAATTTGTGTGTGTGTGTGTGTGTGTGTGTGTGTGTGTGTGTGTGTGAGTCTGTTCATATTATAGAAAGAATAAAGCAAAGGATAAAGCAAATAAGGCAAATGTAATAAAATGGTATCAACTGGTAATCTACTAGCTATGAGAACATGGAGTACTTGAATGTTTAGAGAGTACTTGGAACTCTAAGCACTACTTTTGTAATTTTTCTCTAAATTTTAAATGTCAAAATGAAAAAGAAAAACATAAAGCAGAGAAAAGATATCTATTATGAGTCTGTGTCAGTGAGATTCGCACCAGCTCAATTCACATGGAAGGCAGAGATTGTGGAATGCAGCCAGGTGAAGGTACCCCTCCTTCCCCTCCCCACATGGAGATCGAGTTCCTGCCTGAGGGATGATTTGGGATAGGTGGGAACTGGTGTGATAGACCAGGTAAGTGACACAAAGTCAAACTGCTATAAGAACAAAAGAAGCCATGCTTTATGGAGAAGTGTTTGATTCTCTTCAGCCTAAGATCACAGGGCTTAGCATTTAAGAGAAAATTTGCATTCAGGGTCCTTTACTTGTAAGGCAAGCATTCTGCTATTTGAACTATGTCCCCAGACCTTTCATTTGTCTATCTGTGAGATAGTGTAACAATGACTTTAACACGGCGACACACTCAAACTGTGAGGCTCCTATCTACACTTCCTGAGTAGGATTACAGGTGTATACAGGGGCATTTGCTTTTCAACCACCGTTTGGGCTTGTCTGTTTTTTCACATCCACATACTGCTCCCACTGCTGTGTTTGCCTGGGTTGTGGACACTGTGAGCTTGGAAGAGCCACAACATCTAATTTTTGAGACTTTGCTCATGTCCCTTTCTTTTTTTTTTTTTTTGTCGGTCGTGGGGCTTGAACTCTGGGCCTGGGCGCTGTCCCTCAGCTCTTCAGCTCAAGGCGAGCGCTCTACCACTTGAGCTACAGCGCCACTTCCAGTTTTCTGGTGGTTTATTGGAGATAGGAGTCTCACATCTCTCCTGCCCGGGCTGGCTTTGAACCATGATCCTCAGATCTCAGCCTCCTGAGTAGCTAGGATTATAGGCGTGAGCCACCAGCGCCCGGCTCATCATGTCCCTTTCTTTAAGAGAGAAAAGTCCCACTCTCCGTTCTATCTCTATTGTTCTTAGTAGGTGCTTCCCCATACATGTATCTCCTTTTGCAGATACTGGGGTTTGAACTCAGTGTATATGTTCTCCCAGACTGAACTCACATTCCTTGGCAGCTTTGGATTTTATATCTCTAGTGTCTGGCCAGAGTGGGGGCTCAAAAATCGTTAAAATTATCAAGCTAACCTAATCTGCCCCAAACCGTATTTTCTGCCCTTCATTTTCTTTGTTCACTCCTAGGCTAACTATAGGTTTTCTTTTAATGCAAACAGTTAATAGCCTTTTCAATTTCAAGCAATATGAATGTAAAATTTGAAGGATTTTCTTCTCTATCCTAAAACTGTCAGTGAAGCTGGAGAGATGTGCTAGCAGGTCTAGCATAGGAGTAACAGAAACAAATTCTGGCCTACTAATGGCTTCAGTTCTGATTCACTGATTAAGGATTCAGTGACTAATGCACATAGATAATATACGTGAACTGTTCTTTGGGTTATATTAGGAGCGGCACCATAATAATCACAGCTGATTTAACAGCTAACCAAAATTACAGTCATCAGTGGTGCTTGGGAGCTTCTTACAACAAAGCAGGTATTTCAACTACCTTCTATTTAATAATAATAATAATAAGCAATTGCCAACATTCCTGTAAGCATATTTCATCCAGGCTCCAGGAGCACAAGCAAATGTCACAAACTGTGTACACAGTTGCCAACTGGCCCATCTGTGGCTTGAGGCAACATCTCCAGGCAGCTGCTACCTTGGAGGCAGCCATCCTTACCCTTCCACTGTTGTTACTGAGGCTCAGGTTACAAAGCCAAATGCCACATCCCCTTCCCATAGTAATTGCAGTTGGAGTTAGAAAGATCATCTTTTGGACATCCATTTACTTTCCATCTCCTCCTATATAGCAAGTATGTGATGACTGTCTTCTAGGAAGCCATAAGTCATTAATCTGAAGAATAGAGAGGGATTTATAAGCAAAAACATTTGTCCTTGCTGGAGCTAACAAGTAGTAGTAAAGCTGCCTTTTGTCTTCTGTGTCTTAAGAGTTTTAAATACTCATTCTCACCATGTGTTGTTTGCCCTGCAGAGTGTGTGTGTGTGTGTGTGTGTGTGCGTGTGTGAGTGTGTGTGTGTGTGTGTGTGTGTGTGTGTGTGTGTGTGTGTGTGTATGGGGAGGAGGTCCTCACCTCCTAGGCAGGTGGCAGCTGCTTTCAACACCAAGTTATTTTAAGGCATCTGAAAAGTGGGTGAAAACTAACCGTAGTGAAAAAATTCTTTTAAAATTACAAGTTTTGAAATAAAACAGGATAGTAATGAATCCCTGTAGAACAGCTGGCTACGCCAAAACCTAGAAAATTTTATCTGGTGCCCAGACCTTTTCTTGAAACCCATGTCCTATGGCTAGCCTTAAAAAGAATGACATAATTCTTCCATTTTCACATGCTGTTCAGCAGAGTGGCCAATGGGAGGGAGGAAAAAAAAACCCAAAAAACAAAAACCCAAACACTATGTAGTTTCTGGTTTCAGCAATTTTGCTCTGAAATGGCAAAACAAAGAAGCTCATTGGCATATGTTACATGACTTCTAAATGTGTACTTAGTAGTAAATATTATAACATGCTGATATGGCTTTAAAGCAAACTAAAAAACAAAACAGGTTTCATTCCTATATATGCTAGAGCACAGCATGTTTCTGTCCTATAATACCATAACCAGAGCTCCTTCATCAGATTGAGCCAAAGTAAATGGAGAAGCTGACAGCTGTCACAGCCCTGCCCATAGGAAGAGGGTGGTGCCATTGCTCTCCACTCATAAAGGAGAAAATGGAGGCCCAAGAAGATGCAGGGTAGCAAGTCTTGGAGCATTGTTCTCACAGTACTAAATTTAGCCCATCGAGTCATGACATCTCTTCTGGTTGGGGATTATAGTTTTAAAACTGATTGCTCATGCAGCAAATGATTGCGATAAACAATCTAATAATTCACTAGGAAGGAACTAGAAAACCAGGGTGCAACTAGTGTGTGTGACAGCTTGAATTTTCACCAGCTGTATTTGTTGGCCCCCAGCCAAGATGCCATCTGACCTGGAAGCTGGCTAACCACGTGGCTGTTTTTTATGTATACTCAGAATTGGAAAACTGCGGTGATATTTTAGAGATACAGAATTTCATTAGGGAAGGAAAAGAGTGAACATAATAAATATGGTTCTAAATGCATTTATTTCTTATTAGATTTGGTTCTAGAATGAAAAAGCATCAATACTATGGATCTATTATTTGTTGAGTACTTAAATATGAATCTAGATTTTTTTTAATTTTGTATTTTTCAGTACTAAGGTTTGAACTCAATACCTCATGTCCTCTATCACTGAGCCATTTCTTCAGCAGCCCTGTATGAGATTCTGTGACAAAGAAGAAAAAGCTTAAGTGGAATTATTAAATTCAATGGATTTTTCTATCTGGTCACAGAGAACACATAGGATATAGTTCAAACAGCCGATTGTGGCTTACGGGTCAACATTAGCCTGTCACCTGCAATTGCACAGTTCATGAGTTAAGGATGACTTATTTTTAAGTAGGTGGAAAAAAATCTAAAGACAACTAATATCTTATAACATGGGAAAATTACTTGAGATTCTAATTTCAATGTCTCTAAATAAGAACACTCACTAATTCATGTATTGTCTATGTTCACATTCATGCTACAGTGCACAGCACAATTGAGTAGTTGTGACGGAGACCATATGGACTACTAAACTAAAAATATTTACAACTTAGTCCTTGGCAAAAACAAGGGGAAAGTGTGATGTACTTGAGTTAGATAATACTCTAAAGGTATTGGGATGGGAATTAGAACCAGCTACAGAACCAGAGGAATTCCAAGAAGGGAGAATTGACTTTGGATAGAAATAAGGGCTTCGAGGAAGCAATGTATCCATGTAGAGCTGAAAGGATAAAGACACTGGGCAGAGTGACACTGATCAAGATTCATTGTACTCACAAACTGACATGTTGAATTAAAACCCTTTGTACAACTACTTAAATGAAAGAGGGGCTGGGAAGGTGGCTCAGTGGTAGAGCGCTTGCCTTGTATGCATGAGGCCCTGGGTTTGATTCTTCAGCACCACCTAAGCAAAAAGAAAAAAGCTGGAAGTGGTGCTGTGGCTCAAGTGGTAGAGCGCTAGCCTTGAGCTGAAGAGCTGAGGGACAGCGCCCAGGCCCAGAGTTCAGGCCTCACGACCGGACCCCCCCCCCAAAAAAATAAATTAAAGAAAAAAGAAGATATTGAGTATCATGGTTTCTGGAAGAAGCCAGCAGATGTGACTTGTCAGTTTGGATCCATCATTAAGAGCAATGTGATCTCACCAAGATGATTACTTTTTTGGTACCTCAGTTTCCTCAGCTGTTAGACAGAAATGTTCCCTATTTGCCAGGGTATTCTATTAGAGCTCATAGTAAGATATTATACGCAAAACAGTATATTGCCTGCTACAAAGCTGTTACCTCAGAAGCTTCAGTTGTCAATCATAGTGATTAGCAGTCATTACCACATTTGGAGATCTATTAATAAAACTAAGTGTCCATTTCACCTAAAATTTAAGAGGTTATAAGTAGAAAAGCTTTCTTGTACCAATACTGGTGTTTGAACTCAGGACTCTCACTTAGTGAGGCTTACAAGCTATCTATACCTGCCCTAAAAAAGGTAAAAACTAAAGCCCGTCTTAGGTAATAGGTTTCAGCAATTGTCTATTCTATAAAGTTGGTTGTTGTTGTTGTTTTTGCAAGTTGTGGGACCTGAACTCTGGGCCTGGGTGCTATCCCTCAGCTCTTCAGCTCAAGGCTAGCACTCTACCACTTGAGCTACAGCACCACTTCCGGCTTTTTCTGCTTATGTGGTGCTGAGGAATCGAACCCAGGGCCTCGTGCATACAAGGCAAGCACTCTACCACTGAGCCACCTTCCCAGCCCTATAAAGTTGTTTTTAAAAAGTAATGTCATAAAAGAAAAATAGTTTAAAATGTCCCCAATATGTCCTGTGAAAATAAAAGAAACATAAGAACCATGTTACAAAACTATTTTTAATAGAGGCATTCTGGTAAAACAAAAAGAAAAAGGGAATCCTATTTATTAGATATTGTTACTTTAGAGTAGTATCTTCTTGTGGTCACTTCAGTTTTACAAGCCCAGAAATTCTATTTGCCAATGCATTTGAGTCTTTATGAGACTTTATGAGACCCCCACACACTTTTACATTCAATCTCAGAACCTACTGAATCTCTGCAGCCCATCTTTGGTTTCCAGGTTAAGGATGCCTGTTCTAGCTGCTAACTCATAAACCTGCAAGATGTCAATACAGAAATGAGAATGCCAACTTACTAATTTATGCTACACTGGCCAATCAGCTCATTATGTTACTATGCAAACGCTACACACACAGCCAAAGCACAATTAAAAGTCAGTACAAAATGTTAGTAAAGGGAACTGGAGTATGGTCTTAATGGCTCCAGTCCCCAGGCTATGATAGTTGATGGATCTATTTCTGCTGGAGAAGTAGCTCCTGCCAAGGATGTGAGAACAGCCAGACCAGACCTTCACCTGTAGAAAATTCTGAACTTTCTGCTTACAGATGCAGCAAATGCTGAACCCCCTTTTGTTATAATTCTTGTCAAAGCTAGAGCCACATTTAGGCATGCTAATTTCCTCACATTATGCCTTATATGGTCTCTAATATTAGGAAATGTTCTTCAAACATCAGTTCCAGATTAAGGTGTTGTGTGTGTGTGTGTGTGTGTGTGTGTATGTACGCGTGCGTGCGCATGCATCTGTCCATTTTGTGTGTGCTTTGGTTTTTCATCATTTTTTCCAGAATGTTGGGATCTTTGTTCTTATTCAGGAGATACCTTACTGCTGTAGTTTAGATGTTAAATGTCTCCCAAATGTCCATGATTTGAAGACAGTGATGTTCTCAGAACTAGTAGAACCTTTAGGGGATAGAGCCTTCATTAGCTTGTCATCACTTTCTGGATTGATCTAGGAAAAAGGGCTCTGGGCTATTCAAGAAGGGCATTCTGGGATCTTGAGTGTGAAGATTATGAGCCAGAGAAAAGGAAAAGGCTCTAGAATGGCCCAGCCCTGTGGCCCATTGGCTATGTGTCCTATAAGGAAGGGAAGTATGGTTAAAGGCATAGGGTCAGAGGGGAACTGAAAACACATGGCTCAGATTGAGCTGAGTTCTGAGTTCTGAGTTCTCGGGACCTAGGGCAAAGAACTGAGGCCAAGAAAAGGAAGGCAAAGTCTGAGAAGGGCTTCCTGGAGGAGAAAACAGCTGAACCTAGTATATTTCTGCAGAGAAGCTTCTGCAGAACAACTGAAATGCATGACACACAAAAAAATCTAATGTTCCTTGAAATTAAAAATGAAATGTTCTGACCAGCCAATAGATTCTTGGGTTCTGAGGCACTTCTTTTGTATCCCCTTCATGTGGCTAAAGTTCTGCTACAATGTAGCTTCTGTAGGCTGACTCTACCTGGGGCACATGTAATTTGAGTAGAGAGTAGCTGAAAGCACTGGTACATTCATTTCCAATAGCTACCACGAATATAAGCAAGCTGGTATCACAGCTTTAACTCAAGGCCTTGTACTCCAATTTGTCATTCCTGCCAAATCTGACATTTTGCTGGTCAATTGAAGGTGGAATGTCTTAGACTATTCTGTCTGGGTAGCTGTGACCCTTCAGGTCTTAGCCTCTTTAGCAGTTGGGATTACTGGTATGAGCCACCAGTGCCCTGCTTTAGATTTTCTTAATTTAAGGACTTAACTGTGAAAAAATTTAAATACTCAGACAATTTGACTTAAATGCTGTCCTGGGTGTGGAGTGCACATTTGCTAAGGATGGGAAGAACACAAAATGGTTGAAAGAGTGTAGACTGGAAAGCAGAAACTTGAGCATTGGCACATCTTTTTCAAGACATCCATCTTTTATGTTTAAGGACTGGGACAATTGACATATGGAAGCATTTGTTTATGCAAATGTTCAGACTGTGACAATGAGAATTGTCCATTTGTTTGTGGAAATCCAAGGACAGAAGTATAAACTGTGGTGGAAAAATTAATTGCACTGAAAACAGCTGGGAAACTGCATGTTTAAATATATCCATTTCTGTCATTTGGTCCAAGGGGAATGAACTACTAATTACTGGAAGAGACTGAGAGCGGCTTTGTTGGGAGGGATATGGGAGCTTGGCACTTGACCCATCAGCTGAACATTCTCAATCGCATAGCCCATGAACCGTTGCAAGATGAAGGCAGCCCTCCCGCCCTCTGGGAATTTCCTCCTAGTTCTTGCTCCATCTAAATCTCCCCCAAAAGGGACCATATAGTGAGAGCTGAGGTCAAATATCTGGAAAAGAGGTCAAGGAGAAAATAAACTGGACATTGAAAGACCAAGGAACTGGGAAAAGGGGATATGAAGCAAATCATATATAGATATTCAGTCTAAGGAGCATTTCCCATTACTGTAACTGTCATCAATAGTGAATTTCCACTGTCACTGTATGTCTAACAATGCTAAAGCTGGCAAGTATGGCCCTATGTGCAAAGTGCTGTTATTAACCACATTACAGATAAAGACATACAGGCTTAAAGAAGCTGGTTCATATGAACCAATTTAAAAGATAAACAAAAATACAGGTATGGAAAAAAGAGGTTGGGTTCAGGGTGTTAAGGGAAGATGATAGTTTTTTATTTTGTGTTTTTTTGTTTTTTTTTTTTTGTCAGTCATGGGGCTTGAACTCTGGGCCTGGGGCACTGTCCCACAGCTCTTCAGCTCAAGGCTAGTGCTCTACCACTTGAGCCACAACATTACTTCTGGTTTTCTGAGTGGTTTACTGGAGATAAGAGTCTCACGGACTTCTGCCCGAGCTGGCTTTGAACCTCCATCCTCAGATCTTAGCCTCCTGAGTAGCTAGGATTACAGGCGTGAGCCACCGGCGCCGGGCGATGGTTTCATTTTTTTGCATATAGGAAATATCATTTCTTAAAGCAATCCCCAGGATAGCCAAACATAAAAAGTTAGCACTATGATGCTTGCTTATAGTCCCAGTTTCTCAGGAGGCTGAGATAAGAGGCTCACTTGGGCTCAGGAGTTCAAAGTAAGTCTGGGTAACAAAGTGAGATCCCATTTAAAAAATAAATCAGGCCGGTCCCCGGTGGCTCACGCCTGTAATCCTAGCTATTCAGGAGGCTGAGATATGAGGATCGGTTCAAAGCCAGCCTGCGCAGGAAAAGTCTGTGGGACTCTTATCTCCAATAATCTACTCAGAAAACCAGAAGTGGCGCTATGGGTCAAATGATACAGCACTAGCCTTGAGCTGAAGAGCTGAGGGACAGTGCCCAGGCCCAGAGTTCAAGCCCTATAACTGACCCCCCCCCCCAAAAAAAAAATCAGAATTAAAAACCTGAAGTAGAAGATGACAGGACACAGATTTCCAATATAGTCTTTCAATATTTTTGACTTTAGAACAAAATATAAGTAATACAATATACTTTCTCAGGATTGAGTAAGTGGCTTTGGGAGTGGTGTATAGAAGACAAGAGATAAGGATATGTATGAGTATTGGTGAGAAACTTCCAAACATGAGCATAGTACTAATCCAACCAAGATGGAAATTTTACTATTTTTTTAAAAAAAGTAGTTCTACAAAGGAGTTAGTTACTACTTAACAAAGCAGTTTATGAACATAATGCATCTTGCTTAACGTCACCCCTTTCGTCATTCTCCCCCATCCCTCCCAACCCCACTTATTTCCTCAGTTTTCTTAATTTTGTAAACTACGCATTGCATTCTATTACTACATTCTCCCCACATTCCTCTCTTCATTCATCTACCCCACCCCTTAATCTCACTAACCTGCTTTCCAGCACCCATTTCCTGTTATTTATTTTGTTGTACTGAGAGTTAGCCTTTCTAAGGAATTACACTGTTTGCGTTTCTCCCCTGAATCTATCATGATATTTTTCCAGGTTCTTCCATTTCTTTGCAAATGGCACAATATCATTCTCTCAAAATTCCATTGTGTACATATACTACATTTTCTTGATCCATTAGTTCATTGAGGGATGGGAGGCATCTGGGCTGATTCTGTATCTTGGCTATGGTGAATAATGTTACAATGAACATGGTTGTACTGATGGCTTTATTGAATCTTAGTTTGTAATCTTTTGGATAAATGCCTGAGAGTATAATTGCTAGATCATAGGATAGTTCTATATTTAGTTTTTTGAGGAAACTCATACTGCTTTCCAGAGTAGTTGAACAAGTTTACATTCTCACCAAGAGTCTACTAGGTTCCTTTATGCTCATATCTGAGCCAGCATTTGTTATTGTTTGTATTCCTGATGGTAGCCATTATAACTGGGGTGAGACAGAACTCAATGCTCTTTTGATTGCATTTCTTTTATGGACAGAGAGGTTGAGCATTTCTTCCTATGTTTGTTGGTCATTTTACTTCCTCTTCTGAGAAGACTCTATCTCATTTGCCCATTTATTAATTGGGTTATTCTTTAAGTTCTCTGTTATTAGTTTAAGTTCTCTGGATATTAGGCATCTGTCTGATGAATAACTGGCAAAGATCTTCTCCCATACTTTTTACTTTTTCTTTTGGTCTGAGACTGGGATTTGAACTCCATATCTGAAGCTTTTGCTTATTGGCTAGCACTTTACCAACTGAGCCACACCTCAGACCCCATAAGCTGTCTTTTTAGCTTGTTAACTATGTTCCTTTACTATGCAGAAACTTTTTTATTTGATGCAATTCTATTAAGCAATTCTTTCTTTGGTTTCCTGTGCTTCTGGACATTTTCTCAGAAATTTCCTGATTGTGTCGAGTCCTAATGTTTCTCCTATTCCTTCCTGTAATAGCTTCATGGAGAATTCTGGGGAGATAATGGAGTAGTGGCAGGGAAAAATCAGAGCTCCCTTTGCTCAATTAGAAATACAGGGCTCTAGCAAGGAAATCCAGCTCAAAAGTGGAACCAAGTCAAGCAGACAGTTTAGAGTCAGTCAAGTATCAAAACTAAAACTTCAAAAAGAGGAAATCTTATTCGTGTGTGTGTGTGTGTGTGTGTGTGTGTGTGTGTCTCCTTGGACTTGAACTCAGGGATGGAATTGACCCTCAGTTTTTATGCTCAAGGTCGCTGCTCTATCAGTTGAACCACAGCTCTACTTCAGGCTTTTTGGTGGTTAAATGGAGAGCAACGTCTTAATGAACTTTCCAACTCCAGCCCTCAGATCTCAGCCTTCTGAGTAGCTAGGATTACAGGCATGAGCCACCAGTGCCTGCCTTCCATTTGCCAATTTTAGGTAAGCTTACTAGTCTCTTGAGCTACAGTTTTAACAGACAGTGAACTCTGCACTAGTGAAAGTACTTAGTAGGCATTAAGGCATTCATACCACCTGAGTAATCCAGGAAACTATATACTTTGGAGAAGGCTAGGGTGATGAACTTTCCCCACACTGGTAATAGAATTGTAAAAGAATGAGTCATAGTCCCATTCCTCAAGTCTTTTCACAAGGCAGATAAACCAGTGTGTGGAACTTAATTATATATTACTTGGTTTATTTAATGTTTCCTAAACCAGCGGGGGTTATTAAATGTCTTGCATTTAATCTGTACCTATTGTGAGCAGATTTGGTCTGTATACCCAAGAGGAAAACTACTTCCCAAGTTCTAGCACTCCTGGCCAGCCTTTTGTCAGCACCAGAAAAATGATAAGTAGATTGGGAGAGGAATGCCTTTTGGACTCATGGCTGTAGGCAGTAGAAGTAACAAATGAGAACTACAGAATATTAAATTACAGAGGGGCTGGCTCAGTGGTAGAGCACTTGCCTTGCATGCTCGAGGCCCTGGGTTCGATTCCTCAGCACCACATAAGAAAAAAGCCAGAAGTGGCGCTATGGCTCAAGTGGTAGAGAGCTAGCCTTGAGCTGAAGAGCTGAGGGACAGCGCTCAGGCCCAGAGTTCAGGCCCCACGACCGGACCCCCCCCCCAAAAAAAGAATATTAAATTACAGAGACCCTAGGGATTCACAAAGGTAGTGGTTATCAAGTTTGAGCTTGCACTAAAACTTCTGGAAGGTTCCTCATGGCATAATGTCCATCTGAAGGTGAAAATATCAGAAGGCATATGGGCTTCATGTGTCCTGTTGCCATGTAAATGTTCATCACATGGCTAAGATGGTGTCTTCTGAGATTCCCAAAATAAGATTATTGTTTTATTCACCTTTGTAATCAATAAGTATCTTATAAGAAGTTACCTTGACCCAGGTGCCGTGGCTCACACCTGTAATCCTAGCTACTCAGGAGGCTGAGATACGAGGATCACAGTTCAAAGCCAGCCCAGGCAGGAAAGCCCGTGAGACTCTTATCTCCAATAAACCACCAGAAAACCAGAAGTGGCGCTGTGGCTCAAGTGGTAGAGTACTTGTCTTGACCTGAAGACCTCAGGGACAGCGCCCAAACCCAGAGTTCAAGCCCCATGACCAACAACCAAAAAAAAAAAAAAAGTTACCTTGAAATTATGTAGATCCTTTTTCTTTCCATTTCCGTTTCCCTCTTTGTTTTCTTTCCTTTGTCTTTTAGTTTTTTTTTTTTAGTTTTATTTTTTTTGGTCCAGTTGTGGGGCCTGAACTCTGGGCCTGGACACTGTCCCTCAACTCTTCAGCTCAAGGCTAGCGCTCTACCACTTGAGCCACAGCGCCACTTCCGGCTTTTTTCTTTTTGCTTATGTGGTGCTGAGGAATCAAACCCAGGGCCTCATGCATGCAAGGCAAGTGCTCTACCACTGAGCCACCTTCCCAGCCCTGTCTTTTAGTTTTTGAGACAGAGTTTCATTATGTAGCCTAGATGCTTTGTACTCAAGATCCTCCTCCCCTAGTTTCCCATGTGCTGGGATTATAGGTTTATATCAACATACCTGCCTCCTATCACACTTCATATCAACATACCTGCCTCCTATCACACTTCACTAATTTTGCCATCATTAGTTAATTTTTAACTGAAGTAATTACTAATATAGTGGTTGCCAAATGGCAATTCTCAAGTTCTATCATTTTGTTTACATTTATAAATTGAAATTCTACTATAAGGAAAACTTTTTTCTTTCATAAATTAATTCTTCATTCATTTCTATCACTATGGCCTCATGCATTTTTACTTTCAGCCTAGAATTCATGTCACCGTCAATTCTCTTTCTGTTATATAGCCCATCACTTATATTATTGAGAATGATTTATTGACTTATCACATTCTTTCAAAATAAAAATTGACCAAGAGTCAAAAGTGGCTTAACAACAGGGACACATTTTGAGAAATGCTTCATTAGACAATTTCATCACTTGTGAACATCACAGAATGTAGTTATACAAACCTAGAAAGTCTAGTTTAATCACTAGAATTGGCCTTTGCATGCATTCAAGAGATGTTGTGTGTGTGTGTGTGTGTGTGTGTGAGAGAGAGAGAGAGAGAGAGAGAGAGAGAGAGAGATCCTGGGCTTGAACTCAGTGCCTGGGCACTGTCCTTTAGCTTTTTAGTTCAAAGTTAGCAATCTACCATTGAGCCACAGCTCCACCTCTGGCTTTTAGTAGTTAAAAAAAAGTCTCTTGGACTTTCCTGCCCAGAATGGTTTTGAACCTTAATCATCTGATCTCAACCTACTGAGTAGCTAAGATTAAAGGTGGTGGCCACTAGCCCTCAGCATATTATCTTACAGTAGTTTGTTCTAATAGAAAAGTATACATTAAATAATGACACAACAGGTGTGGTGGCTCATGCCTGAAATCCTAGCTACTTGGGAAGTGGAGATTGGGGAACTGAGGTTCAAAGCAAAAAAAGAAGTTTGAAAGACGCTATCTCCAACCAATGGCTAGGAGATGGTAAGTACCTGTAATCTTCAGCAACACAGAAAAATACATGGAAGGATCACAATTCAGGCTGGTCTGCACATAAAGTAAGAGCCCTACCTCAAAAATAGCCAACGCACAAAGGGGCTGGAGTTATGGCTTAAGTGGTAGAACTCCTGCCTAGCAAGCTCTAGACCCTAAATTGAATCTCCAGCACTGCCAAAAGGAAAACAAGAGACAAAAAATATAGGGTAGTCACTACATAAACCAGTAATACAATTGTTTATTATCATTATGATAGTATGTGCCATGCATGATCACACATACTATTGCTTTATGAAACTGTCAGTATAGTAGCTTTGTTTACACCAGCATTACCACAAACAGGTGAGTAAGTGACAGGACTCCATATAATCTTGAGACTACCATCAGATATGTGGTCCATCACTGACTGAAACGTTGTTATACAGCCCACAACTGTATTGTGAAACATCATAGTAAATGGAAAATACAAGGTTCAATTAAATCAACTAAGAAAGTAAAGGGCTGGGAATGTAGCTGAGTGGTAGAGTGCTTGCCTAGCATGCATGAAGTCCTGGGTTCTATTCCTCAGTACCACATAAACAGAAGAAGTTGGAAGTGGCACTATGGCTCAAGTGACAGAGTGCTAGCTGTGAGCAAAAGAAGCTCAGGGATAGTGTCCAGGCCCTGAGTTCAAGCCCCAGGATTGGCAAAAAATAAAGGTAAAAATACTATAGCACAAGTACATAATAGAAATATCAAATGAGCTGTAAATGAATGCCACATGTGAAATTTTAAAATTTCAGACAGCACTATTAAAAAAAAGTATAAGAGGCCGGGAAGGTGGCTCAGTGGGAGAGCACTTGCCTTGCATGCATGAGGCCCTGAGTTCGATTCCTCAGCACCACATAAGCAGAAAAAAAAAAGCCGGAAGTGGCGCTGTGGCTCAAGTGGTAGAATGCTAGCCTTGAAGTGAAGAGCTGAGGGACAGTGCCCAGGCCCAGAGTTCAGACCCACGAATGGACCCCCCCCCCCAAAAAAAAAAAGTATAAGAGAAAAAAAACTTTCACAGAACAAATAGAAATTTTGAAAATCAGCTCATACACTTTCTGGTTCTGTTTGGTGCTGGTGACTCAGGCCTGTAATACTAGCTACTCAGGAGGCTAACATCTGAGGATTGCTGTTCAAAGCCAGGCTGGGCATGAAAGTATGTGAGACTCCAAATAACCACCAAAAAGCCAGAAGTCAAGCCAATGACTCAAGTGGTACAGTGTAAGCCTTGAGGAAAAAAAAAAAAGACAAAACAAAAAAACCCCTCAAGGACAGCATCCTAAATTCAAACCTCAGGACCGGCACAAAACAGAACACACACATATACAAAACAAAAACAAAAACTAACAAACCTAAAAACAAAAAAACAACCTTTCTAGTTTTTCTCTTTCTTGCTAATATATGGTCTAAGCTGACACCAACGACACCAGCAGTCATGATGGGTGCTGGGACTAAGTGCTGCATCATATTTTCAGGGTCATAATAGCAATTCTAAGAAAACTGCATTAGAAAGGTGAAAGTGGAGCTGTGGCTCCAGTGGCAGAGTGCTAGCCTTAAGCACAAAAGCTTAGGAAGAGCACCCAGGCCCAGGGTTCAAGCCCAAGGACTGATAAAAAAAAAATGTCTTAGAGCTAATGTCTTCATTGTTTCTGCTACCACAGCATTCTTCTGTGCAGGTGGAGCAGAATCTGGCCACCCATACTCCCATCCCTGAGCCAAGGGAGGCCCTCATCTCAAGCTCTCTCTCAGTGAAGAAACAGCAGACAGAACCGATGGGACCAGGCAGAGATCTGAGGGAAAAAGCTGCCTGGGGCACTGAAGGAAGAGCATTTGGTGTTTGGTTATAGGAGTTCAAAGGAGCATGCCAGCTCACAAGTAAATATTTGCCATTTGACTACTAATTACGTTATCTGATCAAAAAGAAATAAACACTTACCACATCCTTGATTTCATCATTGTGACACTGCAAGAAAAACAAAGCAGTTATTTATCCAAAACAACTTGACTTAAAAAACATTTTGTTTATCCCCCCAACAACAAGTCCTCAAAGAAACAACTGCCCAACAAATAAGTGGGCTAAAGACTTAAAGAGAAACTTCTCTGAAGAGGAAAGAAGAATGGCCAATAGACACATGAAGAAATGCTCAACCTCTCTAGCCATAAAAGAAATGCAAATCAAAACAACGTTGAGATTCCACCTCACCCCAGTCAGAAGGGCTATAATCAAGAACTCTAACAAACAACAGATGCTGGAGGGGATGTGGACAGAAGGGAACCTTACTGCATTGTTGGTGGGAGTGTAAACTTGTTCAACTACTTTGGAAAGCAGTAGGGAGGTTCCTCAAAAGACTCCACATAGAGCTCCCCTATGACCCAGGAATCCCACTTTTGGGCATTTACCCAAATGATCACAAACAAGACCATACTAAAGCTACTAGCAGGACTATGTTGATTGCAGCCTTATTTACCATAGCTAAGATATGGAACCAACCCAGATGCCCCTCAGTAGATGAATGGATCAAGAAAATATCACACACACACACACACACACACACACACACACACACACACAATGGAATTCCATGCCTCCATCAGAAAGAATGACATCGCCCCATTTGTTAGGAAATGTAAAGACTTGGAAAAAATTATATTAAGTGAAGTAATCCAGGCCCAAAGAAACATAGGTCCCATGGTTTCCCTTATTTGCAATAACTAGTATATGTCTGGGACAAGCAGAAAAGGTCAAAAGCTATGTACATGTGACCAGATAAGATGATGTTAAATGAAATGAACCCCAAGATAGGGACACAAGTGGTTCTTTCTTTCTTACTATTGTTTCTGAAGTATCTATAATGTACCATGTGATTTTTTTTGTTTCTTTGTATGTTCCTCCCCCAAGGTATAACCCCTGGTTTCACTATATTTGATGTCGGTGCCCTGCATCTTGTATATACACTTCTGTAATTTGGGGAGGGGAAGGGAAAAAAACAAAATGCTTAAATAGGGATACAGGTTGACCATTGTAACAATGAGTTGCACAAGACACTATGTTGAAAAATGAACTTTACAATTTCGGGGAGGGGGGAGTGTAGTTGTGGAGGTAGGAAGGAAGGGAGCTTGGTAGGGGAAAAACAAAGGAGGAGGTAACAATGCTTGATAGGAAATGTACTCATTACCTTGCTCATGTAACTGTAACTCCTCTGTACAGTGTTTTTATAATAAAAAACATATTAAAAAAAGGACTAGCATTCTATTAGGCAGCATATAAATTATCATACACCAATTAAAGAATTGAAAAAAAATTGTTTTCAGAAACAAACACAGGAGACTGAATCATAAAGACATGAAATATTGCTTTGATTCCCACATATCTCTGTCCTCTGGGATATATTCTGAGGGAAATAGTTGTAATATTTGTAATCATTATAATTGTAAATAATATTTGTCATCTCTGTGTGTGTGTGTGTGTGTTTGAGTACTACAGCTTGAACTCAAGGCCTAGACACTGTCCTTTAGCTTTCCTGCTCAATGCTGGAACTCTAGAACTTGCACTATAGATCCACTTCTGGATTTTGGTAGTTAATTGGAGAGATTTCTCATGGACTTTCCTGCCTAGGCTGCCTTTGAACCATCATCCTCATATCTCAGTCTCCTGAGATTGTAGAATACCAGCATCCTGTGATAAGAGGACACCTTATGATGACAAGGATTAGAATTCTCTGGCAGGACTGGGAAGGTGGCTCAGTGGTAGAGCGCTTGCCTTGCATGCATGAGGCCCTGGGTTCGATTCCTCAGCACCACATAACAAAAAAACCGGAAGTGGCGCTGTGGCTCAAGTGGTAGAGCGCTAGCCTTGAGCTGAAGAGCTGAGGAACAGCTCCCAGGCCCAGAGTTCAGGCCCCACGACCGGACCCAAAAAAAAAAAAAATAGAATTCTCTGGCAATCAGACACCAAATTCAGAGTTGGAATATCTAACACAGTGGTTCTCAAACTTTGGTAACACTGTCCATCAAAGAACCATTTGGTAGGAGGTAAGATTGTTTTCACAGTTGTGAAATCAGTAGGGTAAAGGGTGACAGGTAGTTAGTGGCCAAGGCCACTATGTTAAATTTCCTGTTATACATGGGACACTCCATACATCATTACCTGCCCTGTCCAGAAAATGGCTGACATCCTATCTGGAAACAATCAAAAGGGGGATCTCCCCAGGAATTTAGAACTACTTTAATATTCCAACTTGATATAACTGTTCTAATGAACTGAAGTCATATCTCTAGACACTGTGGATTGTGGCCATTATTTAATCTGGGGGTTACAATTAGAGAGAGCTAGTCTGTTCTGAGAGAAGACTGCTACAGAAGAAGAAACAGGGAGCAGCGATGGAGAAGCTTCTGCCCACACTTTTATTTTTGCCAGTCCTGGGGCGTGAATTCCGGGCCTGGGCACTGCCCTTCAGTGTCTTTTGCTCAAGGCTAGCAATACTTACTATTTGACCACAGTGCCACTTCCGGCTTTTTGTATTTAAATGGTACTGAGGAATTGAACCCAGGGCTTCATGCATACTAGACAAGCACTCTACTACTAAGCCACATTCCCTGCCCTGCCCATACTCTTATTGAAGCTCTCTGCTCATACTATACCTAAGGCCCACCCACAACTCTGATGTTCAATTGTGACACCCTGTTTCTTGCAAACAGGAGTCTTAACTTTGGAGAGATAATTTCTGACTGCCATCTTCTGCCACTTGAACTGAGCAACAGAGAGAGCTAGTTTAAGAGGAAAAGAGGAGCTGCTGGACAGCAGATAATAAAGAATCCATGTCATCTCCAGCTAGGCCAGCCCAGTCTAAGATGGGAACTGTCTATACGCAGTATATACACATACACACATATGGTAGGGTAAGAACTGCATGAGTCTAAGTTGCAGTCTTCAACCTGTTTACTGAGGTCAGCAATGAAGATTGAATGTAGACTCTGCAGCCTGAGGTACAACTCTAGATCCAAGGTCACTTAAGAAAATATCTACAAGCTGAAAATATAGTCACTATCTTAAAAAGAAAAACAAATATATTTTTTAAAAAAACAGCCAAAGTCCTGCTGGGTGTGGTGGTACACAGCTACAATCCCAACTATTTAAGAGATGGGGGAGGAGGATTAAAGGCAAAGGTCTGCTTGGACAAAAGTACAAGATTCTATCTGATAATTAACTCCAGCAAAAGGACTGGAGGCATCGCTCAAATGGTAGAACATCTACCTAGCAAGTATGAGTTCAAACCCTTGACACACACACAAGTCTTAACACCCAAGGGACAACATCTCTTGAAATAGCAACCTTGCTTTCACAATTAGCTCTTCATCTGAATGAGCAGAATTCTGAAGTTTGTGTTGAAGGTAAGAGGTTTCATTCCTGCTGCTACTGGAACTTGAGGAGACAGTGTGGCAACAGTGGTTTGGTGGTTGATTTCTGTGGGCTGGTGCTTAATTGCATGGCTGTAGTTTCCTTAGCTGAAAGAGGAGATTAAAGACTCTAGGCTTCCTTAGCTGAAAAGGGGGATTAAAGACTCTGGTTTTGCTACCTAGCAAATCATCTAACAGTGACAGAGAAATGGCTCCAGAATAGATGGTTGGCATTTTCACCTGCCAGGCTGGGTGGTAAGCCCGGGTAGGGAAGGGCACCATGTGGTAGGTATGGTAAGTGATCAACCTGGTCATCCGCAGAGTCTGCATGTGGCTTGTGGTGTGGCAGGTTGGGTTTTCCTTACACGTCTTTCATCCTAATCTTGCTTTCCTTGAGTTTCAGAGGAGGCTGGGCTTCCTGAGTCTGGTTACCAGCACTTCCTACCACTGCCCCTGCCCTGGCATGTCTCCACTCAGTGATGGCTAAAGGCTGCATCTCTGAAGGTAGGCCTGACTCCTTTAAAACTCAAACTATTCCACACTGTATCTGGTATTCAGGAATAAAGCATTTTTTTATTGTGAAAATACTGTACAGAGGGGTTACAATTACATGGGCAAGATAATGAGTACATTTCTTATCAAGCATTGTAGCCTCCTCCTTTGTTTCCCCTTCCCATCCCATCCACCCCGCCACCCCCACCCAACCCTCCTCCCCCCTCCCCAAAGTTGTAAAGTTCGTTTTCCACATACGACTTGTACATCTCATTGTTGCAATGGGTCCACCTGTATCCCTATTTTTTTTTTTTCTTCTGCTTATGTGGTGCTGAGGAATCGAACCCAGGGCCTTATGCATGCAAGACAAGCGCTCTACCACTGAGCCACCTTCCCAGCCTGTGTATCCCTATTTAAACGATTTGTTTTTTTCCTTCACCTCCACAAATTATAACAACATCAAATACAGTGAAAGCATGGGTTATACCGTGGGGGAGGGACATACAAAGCAACAAAGAAATAAGCTTATAAATGTATTACAAATAATCGCATGAAAGAAAAAAACATTTGAATACATATCTTAGGGTTCATTTCCCTAACATCAACTTATCTGACCTTTTCTGCTTGACTCAAGACATATACTAGTTATTGCAAATAAGGGAAACCATGGGACCTATGTTTCTTTGGGCCTGGATTACTTCACTTAATATAATTTTTTCCAAGTCTTTACATTTCTTAACAAATGGGGCAATGTCATTCTTTCTGATGGAGGTATAGAATTCCATTGTGTATATATACCACATTTTCTTGATCCATTCATCTACTGAGGGGCATCTGGGTTGGTTCCATATCTTAGCTATGGTAAATAAGGCTGCAATAAACATAGTCCTGCTGGTAGCTTTAGTATGGTCTTGCTTGTGATCATTTGGGTAAATGCCCAAAAGTGGGATTGCTGGGTCATAGGGGAGGTCTACGTGGAGTCTTTTGAGGAACCTCCATACTACTTTCCAAAGTGGTTGAACAAGTCTATACTCCTACCAACAATGCAGTAAGGTTCCCTTCTGTCCACATCCCCTCCAGCATCTGTTGTTACTAGAGTTCTTGATTATAGCCATTCTAACTGGGGTGAGGTGGAATCTCAATGTTGTTTTGATTTGCATTTCTTTTATGGCTAGAGAGGTTGAGCACTTTTTCATATGTCTATTGGCCATCCTTATTTCCTCTTCAGAGAAGTTTCTCTTTAAGTCTTTAGCCCACTTATTTGTTGTGCAGTTGTTTCTTTGAGGATTTGTTGTTAGGGGATTTAATTTTTTGAGTTCCAGGTATATTTTAGATATGAGACCCTTGTCTGTTGTATGGCTAGTGAAGATCTTCTCCCAATCCGTGGGCTTTCTATTGATCTTGCTAGCTATGTCCTTTGCCATGCAGAAGCTCTGCAATTTCATGCAATCCCATTTGTCCAACCTTTCTTTGATTTGTTGTGTTTCTGAGTCTCTATTAAGAAAATTTCAGCCTGTGCCAAGGAGACCTAGAGTTTCTCCTTTTCCATCCTGTAATGTTTTCAGAGTGTCTGCTTTGACTCCGAGGTCTTTGATCCATTTGGAGTTGATTCTGGTGCAGGGTGATATATAAGGATCTAGCTTTAGTTTTCTACAAGTAGTTAACCAATTTTGCCAGCACCATTTACTGAAGAGGCTGTCTTTCTTCCATTCTATTTTTTTAGCTCCCTTACCGAAGATTAGATGGTATTATAGGTCTATAGGTTCATTTCTGGGTTTTCAATTCTATTCCATTGGTCCTGAGGTCTGTTCTTGTGCCGGTACCAAGCTGTTTTGATTACTATGGCTTTGTAGTAGAGTTTGAAATTTGGTATTGCTATTCCTCCAGCACTGTTCTTTCTGTTGAGGATCGTTTTTGCTATTCGGGGTCTTTTATTGTTCCATATGAATTTCTGGATTGCCTCTTCCTTGAAGAATGAGGTTGGAATATTGATAGGTATCGCATTGAATTTGTAGATAGCCTTGGGAAGTATTGCTATTTTCATGATGTTGATCTTTTCAATCCAGGAGCATGGGAGTTTTTGCCACTTTCTAAGTTCTGTTTTGATAGGAATAAAGCATTTTTTTAGAAATAAGTCAGACAGCAGGTCTTGTGAGCTACTTCAACTGTTTCTCATGTTTGGATGTCAGCCAACAAATCTCACCAACTCAGTCTATCTGATGTTGGAACTTGTGATGCTTAAACAATGCTGGACTGACAGGGAGGAAGCAGTTCTGACACATGCAGCCACTGGTGAAAATTGCTTTAAGTGAACTGAAGCCAGACTTGGATTCAAATCTCTTTGTGCCTTTATCTACCAGCCAAAATTGGGCTTTGTGTTTGACACATTATAGGAGGAGACTTCAAGATCTCTTGCTACTACAAAATGTATGGGAAGGAAAACATGGTAGCTCCATTAGTATTCAAAAACACTTCAGCCATGCGCGGGTGGCTCACACCTGTAATCCTAGCTACTCAGGAGGCTAAGATCTGAGGATTGAGGTTCAAAGCCAGCCCAGGCAGGAAAGTCCATGAGACTCTTATCTCCAATAAACCACTAGACAACCGGAAGTGGCACTGTGGCTCAAGCGGTAGAGACTCGCCTTGAGCTGAAGAGTGCAGGGACAGTGACCAAGTCCAGAGTTCAAACCCCAGAACCCACCAAAAAAACCACCAAAAAAAAAACCACTTCTCAAGGTTTGGCAATTAGTTGTATTCTTGGCTCCTCTGTTAGCCTCTAATTTGCTCCTTTCACTCACAATGACTTTCTCACTGACACTTACATAGACATAGGTTTCTTCTTTTGAACAGACTCTGTCTGTCACCATTGTTGAGATCTTTTCTCTAATACTTGGCAAATTTGGTTACTTTTCATCTGGGGCCTTAGCTGAAAGCCCATCTCTTTAGAAGCTGCCCTTGATCTCTTATCCAGAGTAAGCACCTTACAATCCTGTTTTCCATTACAACATTTGATTTATTCCTCTACAGAGCTTATTTCATAACACAGGTCTATCTGTTATATTTACTACGTTATCACTCTTTCCTTCTTGACTATAAGCTCAAAATGGGCTGGGAATTACCCATATTCCTTTTTACTCTATCTGAAGAGCCAGGCTTCTAGGAAGCCTTTTAAATGCCTCATCTGAAATAGAAAAGTCTGCTGCTTCTTCTGTATCAGTCCTGTTCTGGGCACTGGGTTGTGGAGTCATACAGAGCCTAGATCTCAGCTCCCCCTTACTTCTTGGTCAAGTATCTTGTGCATTAAAAAAAATCCAAAAAACAACCCTACCCAACTGTGTATACTCTCCCGTACAGAACCATGCAAAGTACATGACAGATTATAGAAACTTAATATTAGTGGATGAATTAATCAATTTTATCAAGGTATAATTCACTTACAATAAAATATGTTGCTTTAATTGTTCAGTTCAATACATTTTGGTAAATGCATGCGCCCAGATAACTACCATCACAATCAGGAAGCAGACATTTGGGATTGGAGGCGTGGCTCCATGATAAAGTGTTAGCCAATGAACAAAGTATCTAGTACTGGGTTTGAGTTTTGGTCTCACAAAAAAAAAAAAAGAAAGAAAGAAACAGACATTCTTTTTTTTTCTTTTTTTTTTGGGGGGGGGTCCGGTCGTGGGGCCTGAACTCTGGGCCTGGGTGCTGTCCCTCAGCTCCTCAGCTCAAGGCTAGTGCTCTACCACTTGAGCCATAGCACTACTTCTGGCTTTTTTTCTTTTTGCTTAAGTGGTGCTAAGGAATCGAACCCAGGGCCTCAGGCATGCAAGGCAAGCACTCTACCACTGAACCACTTTCCCAGCCCCAAGAAACAGACATTCTATCACTCACAAAACTTTCCTGTTTCATCTTATGCTCCTCCTCCCTAACCTAAAGCAAGCATAGAATTTAATTTTACTTATATTTCACCTTTTTCCAAAATATTTTAAAGTGACTTTGAAAGGTCTAAATATGTCAAAATCAATAAAAGAAGGAGAAATAAAAGGAAAAGGCAAGATTAAGAGGAGACAGGCAAATATGCTAAAGTATGAGAGTAGACACATGCCTGCAATAGAGATGGAAAGTTGAGGACTTGTACTGAAATCATAATAAAAGCAGAAAGCTTCTTGCCCCAGTGCCAGGAACTGAGATACCCCTCATGCAGGTCATCAGAATGAAGGTTTTAGAAGATTCTATACACTATGTCCTTAATGAGTTTCACAACAAATAAAGCAGGAATTTTATTTTATCTGGAAAGTCTTTCCTAGACATTCCTACAGCAAATAATACTGTCGCTAAATAGCATGAACTCAATTGGGCTTTTCAGAGAAGGGTGGAGAAAATAGGCCCAGGTTTTCTCTTCTGGTGAAGTTCTGGTGTTTCCCTATGGGCAGAGGCATTTGCTTTGAAATCCAGATAAGCATGCAGGGGAGGGAATGTTCAGTTAGGAAACTAAAGAGATCCTGAGTAGAATTCCTGTCTACATCAAAGGTTTCCCCACCAGGCCTGAAGGGAGGCTGCTGGGCTTAGGCCGCATCTGAGGAAAAGTCAGGAAATTCTTTATAAACTAGTTTTGGAGTTGGGCTACCAGGAGCCAGAGCTTCATGGAAATGCCAAATTTCCACACACTAGAGCTGACATTTTTAGTATGAAATATATTGTGGGCAAGGGTCAACAGTTTCTTTCCTACCTCAACCACAGAAATTTCTTACCAATGTTCTTGGAAGACTAAATTCTGAGCCTTATCTCCCTGGTGATGGGATCAAGAGGAATAAATTATCCCTTTCTTACATTCCTAAGCACTGAGTTTTGTACCGCCCCCCACCCCTCCCAGTGCTGGGGCTAAAACTCAAGGTGGTCTTGTGCACACTAGGCATACTCTACTACTGAGCTGTGTCCCTACCCTCCTCAAATCAAATGGCCAAGGCAGACAGGACAAAAGTGCACCTGTAACTGGGGAATGTAGTTCTATGGGCAAGTAAGGTTCCTGAGCCTGACTCTCATAATTGACAGCCTTTTCCACCCTACCATGGGGAATACCTGGGCAAAACAGGCTCTGTAGGATAAAGAGTAGCAGAGAATATGTGGTCTGCAACAGATCCATGCTCCCAAAGGGGTAAGGAAAGAGGAAAAGAGGGGAGAGGGGAAGAAAGAACCAAAGAGACAAGGAAGGGGAGAGAGAGCCTAGCTAGGCATCCTTCCCTAGTTTTTCCTTCCAAACTCACCAGTTAGGTGAGGAACTCCCCCTTGGGTTCTCAGAACAATATATTTCCTATGTGTGGGTTGAGATAAACTAGCCCCCAAGCCCCAAATACCACTGAAAGAATAGAAGGCCATAGTGACATTGATCATTTAAATATGGATAACTGCCTGCCCTAGACAATAATTTTTTTTTACAACATCTTAGGTGGTTGAGGTTAAACTTTTCAGAACGTGTAGATAGCCTATTTTCTCCTTTCTATTTCTTCATAAGATGACTATAACTGCTGTCCATTATCTATGTAGTATAAAGAGGTACTACTGGATTGATCTGGATTGAAAGAAAGAGATGGAGTCCAAACGGAACAGTATTTTTACTTTGCTTAATATTTGTCTGGTCCTTTAAGGTCATTCTTGCCACTCCTTGGTTCGGAATTAGTACTATAAATGAGATTCTGCAAGAGCATTAGCAACTGCTCCTGTTGCTTGTAGTTATGGTTAATGCATAAAAATAGTTCTCTGAAATAGAGTTTTGTTATATAGTATTTTCTATTTTCCAACTCTCTGTGTGTGCACACGTGCACGTGCACGCACATGTATGTGCATGTGCACCCACTCCTGGGGCTTGAGCTCAAGGCCTGGGTACTGTCCCTGAGCTTCTTTTTACTCAAGGCTACCACTCTACCACTTGAGCAACAGCTCTACTTTTGGTGGTTATTTCAAGGTAAGAGTCTCATGAGGGCTGGGAAGGTGGCTTAGTAGTAGAGTGCTTGCCTTGCAAGCATGAGGCCCTGGATTTGATTCCTTAGCACCACATAGGCAGAAAAAGCTGGAAGTGGTGCAGTGGCTCAAGTGGTAGAGTGCTAGCCTTGAGCTGAAGAGCTGAGGACAACGCCTAGGTCCAGAGTTCAGGCCCAACAACAACAACAACAAAAAAGAGTCTCATGAACTTTCCTGCCTGGGCTGGCTTTGAACCATCATTCTCAGATCTCAGCTTCCTGAGTAGGTAATATTATAGCTATGAGCCACCAACACCTGGCTTGTCCCCCTATGATTTATTTCAAACCACCAATGTGGGATGCCTTTACATGTAGAGCTGGGAAGAAAAATCCAATACCATACTATTTTATGATATAATTTAAGCTTTTAAAAAGAAATTCTTTTTCTTTGGGTGGGTGTACCTTACTTTGCTTAATATAGGTTGCACGGTTTCCCTCATTTGTTGTAACTAAAAAGTGCCTTTACAAGTAAACAGATAAAAGACCAAAAAAAAATACTTGGACATGATAAATTACACAGAACTCTAGACATTCACACATTGAGACCAAAGGAGGATATTCTTAAGACAGGATCACAAAGGTTTAATAGCTATGGGCCTACGATCATTAAAATGATATTTATCTAAATGAACTCCAAGAAATGGAAACAAAAGGTTGTAGGTTGTTTTGCTTTTTTTCTCCTTTGTTGCTGTTTTTTATTTCTGTAACTTTTGTATCTAAGTCTTGAGGATGATAAACGGGAACACAGAAAAGGTGGGGAAAATGGTGAACAGTGATACTCACGAGACACTATGTTGAAAATGAACTGTTATACAACTTGTGGGGGCGGGGAGGGAAACACAGAGAAAATGAGGGAAAAGGGGACACCGTTAAAAAAGAAATGTACTCATTACCTGACTTATGTAACTGTAACCCTTCTGGTGTATTACTTTTACAATAATAATAACAACAAAAATAAATAATTTACTTATGTCATACTAAAGTTTGAACCCAGGGACTTGCACTTGCTAGGCAGGTACTACCTGAACCACACTGCCAGCATAATACTATTGAACCACACTGCCAGCATAATACTATTGCAAATGCTTCATAAAACTTAAGGAAATTGAAGTTTCAAGAGTTTAAGCCTTTGTGGTGTGTGTATGTGTGTTACTGATATTGAACTCAGGGCCTACAACTTGCTACGTAACCACGCATTATGGTTCTGGCTGACACAGCTGAAGGTAAAGAAAAAGTTAATTTCTAGCCGGGCACCGGTGGTTCACACCTGTAATCCTAGCTACTTAGGAGGCTGAGATCTGAGGATTGCAGTTCAAAGCCAGCCCATTCAGGAAAGTCCGTGAGACTCTTGCCTCCAATTAACCACCAGAAAACCAGAAGTAGTGCTGTGGATCAAGTGGTAGAGCACTTGCCTTGAGCTGAAGAGTGCAGGGACAGCACCCAAGCCCAGAGTTCAAGCCCCACGACCAACAACAAAAAAAAGTTAATTTCTTCATGAGGTTGATAGCACTGTGAATACTGCAAAATCAGTGCTGGACAAAGCCCCCCCTCTCCCCCAATTTTTAGGATAAGAGATGAATTACTGTGTTGGTTAACTACAGCAAAGTCAATAGGTCTACAATTTCAAGAGAATACAGCAAATTTGCCCTTTGAAAAAAATTAGATTCATTTTTTTTTTTTTAATGGGGGATTTGGTCCATTTCCCCAGAGTGAGAACAATTTGACAGGGGACTAATCTTATCTGTTAGAAAATACTAATGAGGAGCTGAGAAGGTGGCTCAGTGGTAGAGCGCTTGCCTTGCATGCATGAGGCCCTGGGTTCGATTCCTCAGCACCACATAAGCAAAACGAAAAAAGCTGGAAGTGGCACTGTGGCTCAAGTGGTAGAGCGTTAGCCTTGAGCTGAAGAGCTGAGGGACAGCGCCCAGACCCAGAGTTCAGGCCCACGACCGCCACCCCCCCCCCCCCCCCCCCCCGCCCAAAAAAAAGAGAAAATACTAATGAGCTTGATGACAAATCTTCTGACATTTTGATGTCAAAATGAGCCTTGAACTTTATGCAGTTACGCACATTGGGAGCTGTGGCTGAAGGGGCCACAGAAGGGCTACCATGTGGGAGGTAAAGGAGAGCAGAGGGAGGTAAGAAGGAGATAAAGAAAAAATGTGTGTGTGTGTGTGTGTGTGTGTGTGTGTGTGCGCGCGCACATACTCATACACCCTCTCCCAGGCCTGTGGCGAAGGCAAGGCCAGCAGTCCTCTCTTGAAGAAAATTCTAGAAACGGGACTAAAGATGTAGCTTGCTAGTAGACCACTTGCCTTGACTACACAAGGCCCTAGATTTGATCTCCAGACCCACAAATCAGCTACAAAACCCCTGGGAACACTTTAATCTAATTTGAAAAGACTTTTTCTTTCAAATATTTTCTGCATGTGGACATGGCAAATATGAATTTTCTGTTTGAATAAAAGTAACCAAATGATATTAACTCTGATATGTCTATGTGTAAGTGAAGGGATGTTAGGTTGAGTGCAGGGGGCTCATGCCTGTAATTGTAGCTACTCTGGAGACTGAGACCTAGTTCGAAGCCAGTCAGGGTAGAAAGGTCCATGAAACTCCATGTCCATTAACTAGCAAAATGCATGATTCAAGTGGCAGAGCACCAGCTGTGAATGAGCACAAGGCCAAAAAAAGGAGAAGGAAGAGAAAATGTTTAGAGCAAGCAGTTCTCTGAGCTGCTTTTCACCTCAGGCAAGTCTCCTCTGGGCGTAAGATCGGTCCTGTTTGTGTGCAGGCCAAGTGGCTCAATGGGAGGGAAACACGTCATAAAACCTCAAAACCAAGGGCACTAGCAGCTTTTTGAAGGTAGTATGTGGCCACTGCAAATAGTTTCGTGCTTGCTATGTTAAACACCATTTTTGCCAGAGCATACTGGACTATGAACTTGCCTCTTAGTGGTTACTTCCAGCTGCCCTGCCCCACCCTAGGGTCACTGTCCTTACATCCAAAATGGAAGGCTGGGCCAGCTGACTCATGAGCATTTTACAATCCCTCTTTTTAGCACCTTCACACTTTCCAGGCATGCCCCCTACCACTTGAGCCAGGCCCTCCAGTCCTTTTTTTTTCTTTTTTCAGATAGGGGCTCACTTTTGCCTGGGGCTAGCATCAGACTGAGATCTTCCTACCTATGATTCTTATGCAGCAGGGATTACAAGCATATACTGCTACATCTACATGTTCTTTGGAATGAGGGAGTCTCACCACCATTTTTCCCAGGTTGGCCTGAAACTATTATCCTCAAGAACTCTGCTGCCCAAGCAACTGAGATTACAGGCATTAGCTCATGGGGTCTCTTTTCTTTTTAATTTATTTTTACTGTAAAGGTGATGTTCAAAGGGGTTACAGTTACATAGGTCAGGTAATGAGTAGATTGCTTTTTAAAGGGACACCTCTTCCATCATTTTCTCATTCTTTTGCCTTCTAACCCCGGCTCCTTGCCAAGTTGTGCAGTTCATTTTCAGCATAGTGTCTAGTGAGTATCACTGCTAAGTTAGTTCATCCTTTGTCTCACCACTTCTGTGCTTCCCTTTGCCTTCTGTAAATCAGATAAACATATACAAGACAAAAAGTACAGAAATAAAACACAGTGACCAAAGGGGGAGGGGGGAAAAACAACAATATTCTCCTTTGGTCTCACTGTGTGAATGTTTAGAGTCCTATTTAATTTATCATGTCCAAGTGTAAATTTTTATCTTTTCCTATCATTTGGTTTACTTGTAGATTTATATGCACATTCTAATTATTATAAGTGAGGGAAATTATGCAATCTATGTTTAATATAATTTTTCCAAGTCTTCCACTTCATTATGAATGGGGCAATGCCATTCTTTTTGAAGGAAGCATAGAATTCCATTGTTTTGTGTGTGTGTGTGTGTGTGTGTGTGTGTGTGTGTGTGTGTGTGTGTGTGTGTGTGTGTACCACATTTTCTTGATCCATTTGTTCACTGAGGGGCATCTGGTTTGATTCCATATCTTAGCTACGGAAAACAGTGCTGCAATGAACATGGTTGTGCTGGTGGCTTTAGTGTAGGCTGGTTTATAGTCAACTGGATAAATGTCCAGGAGTGGGATTGCTTGGTCATAGGGAAGCTCTATGCTTAGCCTTTTGAGGAACCTCTATACTGCTTTCCAGAAAGGTTGAATGTGTTTACATTCCCACCAAGAATGTTGTAGTGGTTCCTTTTTAGATACAACCCTGCCAGCATCTATTATTGGTAGTTTTCATGATAATGTCCATTCTAACTGGGGTGAGGTGGAATCTCAATGTTGTTTTGATTTGCATTTCTTCATATGTCCATTGGCCAGCCTTACTACTTCTGAGAAGCCTCTATTTTTATTATCAGAATAATAATAATGAGAAGTCTCCTATTTATTAATTGGGTTATTTCTTTGAGGACTCGTTTTTTGGGGGTTTAGTAAATTGTTTGAGCTATAAGTATATTTTAGACATGAGGTCTTTGTCGGATGCATAACTAGTAAAGATCTCCCATTGTGTGGGCTTTCAATTTATCTTGCTATGTCCTTTGCAATGCAGAAACTCTTCAGTTTGATGCAGTCCCATTTATCTAGTCTTTCTTGATTTGTTGTAATTCTGGATCTTAGGAAGTTTCAACCTGTGCTACAAGCCCTAGTGTTTCCCTTATCTCTTCCTGTAATATTTTCATGGTATCTGGCATTACATTGAGGTCTTTAATACATTTGATTCTGGTGCAGGGTGATACATAGGATCTAGTTTCAGTTTTCTTCACATCTATAGCCAATTCTGACAGCACTCATTATTGAAGAGGCTGTCTTTATTAAAAACTGTGTTTTTTCCTCTCTCATCAAATATTAGATGGCTACAGGTCTGTGGGTTTATTTCTGGGTCTTCTATTCTTTTCCATTGATTCTCAGGCCTATTCTTGTACCAGGACCAAGCTGATTTTTTTATTACTACAGCTTTGTAATATAGTTAGAGAAGTTTGGTATTGATATTCTTCTGGCATTGTTCTTACTGAAGAAGTGCTTTTTTATTGTGAAAATATTGTACAGAGGGTTACAATTACATGGGCAAGATAATGAGTACATTTCTTATCAAGCATTGTAGCTTCCTCCTTTGTTTCCCCTTCCCATCCCATCCTCCCTCCATCCCCCCACTCAATCCTCCTCCCCCGCCAACCAAAGTTGTAAAGTTTGTTTTCGATATAACAACTTGTACATCTCATTGTTGCAATGGGTCCAACTGTATCCCTATTTAAACAATTTGTTTTTTTCCCTTCCCCTCTACAAATTATAACAACATCAAATACAGTGAAAGCAGGGGTTTATGCCATGGGGGAGGGACATACAAAGCAACAAAGAAATAATCTTATAAATGTGTTATAAACAATCACATGAAAGAAAAAACACTTGAATACATATCTTAGGGTTCATTTCCCTAACATCAACTTATCTGACCTTTTCTGCTTGACTCAGACATATACTAGTTATTGCAAATAAGGGAAACCATGGGACCTATGTTTCTTTGGGCATAGCTTACTTCACTTAATATAATTTTTTCCAAGTCTTTCCATTTCCTAACAAATGGGGCAATGTCATTCTTTCTGAAGAAGTCATAGAATTCCATTGTATATATACCACATTTTCTTGATCCACTCATCTACTAAGGGGCATCTGGGTTGGTTCCATATCTTAGCTATAGTAAATAAGGCTGCAATAAACATAGTTGTGCTGGTAGCTTTAGTATGGTCTTGTTTGTGATCATTTGGGTAAATGCCCAAAAGTGGGATTGCTGGGTCATAGGGGAGCTCTATGTGGAGTCTTTTGAGGAACCTCCATACTACTTTCCAAAGTGGTTGAACAAGTTTACACTCCCACCAACAATGCAGTAAGGTTCCCTTCTGTCCACATCCCCTCCAGCATCTGTTGTTATTAGAGTTCTTGATTATAGCCCTTCTAACTGGGGTGAGGTGGTATCTCAACATTGTTTTGATTTGCATTTCTTTTATGGCTAGAGAGGTTGAGCATTTCTTCATGTGTCTATTGGCCATCCTTCTTTCCTCTTCAGATAAGTTTCTCTTTAAGTCTTTAGCCCACTTACTTGTTGGGCAGTTGTTTCTTTGAATATTTGTTGTAGGGGGATTTAATATTTTGAGCTCCAGGTATATTTTAGATATGAGACCCTTGTCTGTTGTATGGCTAGTGAAGATCTTCTCCCAATCTGTGGGCTTTCTATTGATCTTGCTAGCTATGTTCTTTGCCATGCAGAAGCTCTGCAATTTCATACAATCCCATTTGTCCAACCTTTTTTTGATTTGTTGTGTTTCTGAGTCTCTATTAAGAAAATTTCAGCCTGTGCCAAGGAGACCTAGGGTTTCTCCTATTCCATCCTGTAATGTTTTCAGAGTGTCTGCTTTGACTCCGAGGTCTTTGATCCATTTGGAATTGATTGTGATGCAGGGTGATATATAAGGATCTAGCTTTAGTTTTCTACAAGTAGTTAACCAATTTTGCCAGCACAGTTTACTGAAGAGGCTGTCTTTCTTCCATTCTATTTTTTTAGCTCCCTTATCAAAGATTAGATGGTATTATAGGTCTGTAGTTCATTTCTGGGTTTTCAATTCTATTCCATTGGTCCTGAGGTCTGTTCTTGTGCCAGTACCAAGCTGTTTTGATTACTATGGCTTTATAGTAGAGTTTGAAATTTGGTATTGCTATTCCTCCAGCACTGTTCTTTCTGTTGAGGATCGTTTTTGCTATTCGGGGTCTTTTATTGTTCCATATGAATTTTTGGATTGCCTCTTCTATTTCCTTGAAGAATGAGGTTGATAGGTATCGCATTGAATTTGTAGATAGTCTTGGGAAGTATTGCCATTTTCACGATGTTGATCTTTCCAGTCCAGGAGCATGGGAGTTTTTGCCACTTTCTAAGTTCTGTTTTGATTTCCTTTTTCAAGTTTTTAAAGTTTTCAACATAGAGGTTGAAGGACTGCTTTTGCTATTTGGGGTCTTTTATTATTTTGGATGGCTTCTTCTATATTTTTGAAAAATGTTTTGGGTATCTTAATAGGTATTGCATTGTATTTGTAGTCAGCTTTGGGCAGTATTGGTATTTTCATGATATTAATCCTTCCAATTCAGGAATTTCTTCATTTTCTTAAATCTGCTTTAATTTATTTTTTAAAGATTTTTAAAGTTTTCATCACAGTGGCCATTCACATCTTTGGTTAATTCCTAGGTATTTTATTTTTTTGAGGCTATTACAAATGCAGTTGCTTTCCTGATTTCAGTCCCTCTTCTCATTGCTTACATACAGAAAAGCTATTGATTTTTGTGGGTTAATATATACCCTGCTACTTTGCCAATGGTTTTGGATCAGCTTGAGTAACTTGGCAGAGGAATGTATAGGGTTCTTTAAATATAGGCTCATATCTGCAAAGAGGGATAGTTTTATGTCTTCTTCCCCTATTTGGATCTCTTTTGTTTTTCTCTTGCCTTATTGCTCTTGCTAGGAATTTCAGTACTATATTGAAAAGGAATGGAGAGAGTAGACATCCTTGTCTCATTCCTGATTTTAGGGGAAATGGCTTTAACTTGCACCACTAAGTATAATGCTGTCTGAACATTTGTTATATACAGCCTTTAATATATTGAGGAATATTCCATGGATTCCTAGCTTCTCCAGAGCTTTTATCATAAAGGGATGTTGAATCTTGTCAATGCTTTTTCTGCATCTATTGAGATGATCATGTGGTTCTTGACTTTGCTCCTGTTAATGTGTTGAATTACATGAATTGACTTGCATATATTGAACCAGCTTTGCAACCCTGGAATGAATTCTGTTTGATCATAGTGTATGAATTTTTTGGTTAGTTGTTGAATTCAGTTGGCTAGAATTTTATTGAGAAGTTTTGCATCAATGTTCATCAAAGAGATGATGAGTCTCTGTCTGGTTTTGGGATGAGGGTTATGCTAGCTTCATAGAATGAGTTTGGTAGTGATCTTTCACTTTCAATTTTGTTGAAGAGTTTGAGGAGTACTGGAGTTCTCCTTTGAAGGCCTTGTAGAATTTGGCTGTGAAACCATCTGGTGGAGTCTCATTTCTTATCAGAGGGCATTTTCACAGAAGTTTCCATTTGTTTGCATACCTTGATGAGTATACAATGAACAAAACAGATGGTCCTGTTTTCTCCCTCCTCTTTTTGACCAAATCAAAGAAGGAAAACAAACAAATAAGAAAAAGCCAACAAATCACAGCAAGTTATGAAGTCCTTACTATGGCAAAGATACAATAAAGTGGCCTGTGATTCTTTCTTTCTTTCTTCCTTTCTTCTTTCTTTCCTTCCTTCCTTCCTTTCTTTTTCTTTCTTTCTTTCTATTTTTGTTGGTGATGGGGCTGGAACTCTGGGCCTGGGTGCTGTCCCTCAGTTCTTCAGCTCAAGGCTAGTACTCTATCACTTGAGCCACAGCACCACTTCCATTTTTCTGGTGGCTTACTGGAGATAAACCATGAACTTTCCTGCTCAGGCTGGCTTTGAATTGCAGTCCTCAGACCTTAGCTTCCTGAATAGCAAGGATTATAGGCATAAGCCATCAGCAACCCGATGGCCTGGGGTTCTTGAGTGGTCCATTTGCTGAGGTCATTCTGGGTAGAACATTAGGCTCCTTTTTCAGACCCTGTATAGCAAGAAAATACAAGAACACTTTCTAGTTGGGGTTTAAATCCAGAAAGCTGCACTTGTTCTGATTCATTTACACTCTACTCACTAAGTAACAATTTGATATCTAACCAGGCTTCAAAATGTTAACAGAAACACTGCGTGATGGTGGCTCATACTTGTAATTCTAACTATTCAGGAGACTGAGAACTGAGGATCATGGTTCAAAGGAGCCCAGGTAGGAAAGTTAGTAAGTCTTTGATCTCCAATTAACCACCAGAAAACCAGAAGTGGAGCTCAAAGTGGTAGAGTGTTAGTCTTAAGCAAAACAGCTCAGGAACAGCACCCAGGCCCTGAGTTCAAGCCTCTTGACCAAAAAAAAAATTACCAAAAAAAAATACTTTGAAGTTTTCTACAAACTCAGCAATTATATTTTCCTAAGAATAAGATTTCATCAGGTTTTCATTTGTGTTTCAATTATTACTCCAAATCCCTCATTTCTAAACTTCAAGATTCTTTTGTTTAATTAAGTTTTTTTTTATTGTAAAAATACTGTACAGAGGGGTTATAATTACATGAGCAAGGTAATGAGTACATTTCTTAGCCAGCATTGTTGCCTCCTCCTTTGTTTTTCCCCTACCATCCCTTCCCTCCCACCTCTTCAACTACCACCCCCCTACCCCTCCACCCCTGCCTAAATTGTAAAGTTTGTTTTTTGAAGTAGTGTCTTGTACATTTCATTGTTGCAATGGATCAATCTATATCCCTATTTAAACAATTTGTTTTTTCCCTTCCCCTCCCCAAATTATACCAACATCATAGGTCCCATGGTTTCCCTTATTTGCAATAACTAGTATATGTCTGGGACAAGCAGAAAAGGTCAGATAAGATGATGTTAAGCGAAATGAACCCCAAGATAGGGACACAAGTGGTTTTTTCTTCCTTGATATTGTTTCTAACTATTTATAAGGTACAATGTGATTTTTTTGTTGTTGTTGCTTTGTATGTCCCTCCCTCACGGTATAACCCCTGTTTTCAAGGTTCTTAAAACATCAAATATAAGTAAGGGTAAATTGGAAAAATACCACACAGGCATGTGCTCGGAGACCTGCTGGACTTCTCACACTGCCACTAACATGGTTAACAACATTTGAAGGTAGGTATTATTACTTCCCTCATTTACAGAAGGAAATTAAGGTTCAGCTTTTATGACTTTCCCAAAGCCACATTGACAAGTCAAAAAGCCATGTTTCTATTGAACTCTAAGTTAATTTTGCTCAATTCAGCAAATATTTGTCAAGTGTTTTTATGTGCCAGGTTGTGTTCTAAGCTTGGGGAAAGAGATAAGGAAAGACCTTGAGATGCTCTCAGGGCCCTCAGCTGGTGACTGGGGATTCTGGGTAAGACAGCACTTACGAGCTAGCATCAATTAGAATCTGTTTGATTGCATACAAGAGGAAACCCAAGTCAGATTGCCTTTAGCACAGGATATACTTATCACTGAGGATTACACCCCTCCCCACCCCCATCTAATTCCCATTTCATGCTTTTATATGGAGCAGAATCCCCCAGTTCCAGCTGGCATATGGCCCTCTGGATAATATTTTTTTTTTGTCTTAAGTTGGTGTGGCCATCTATTTAAATTCTAACATACACAGAGAAATACTTTGTACATCTGAGAAAGTACCATTTCTCCTCTTTGCTGACTGAATTTAGGTATGATATAAGGAGAGTGCCAGAACTACCAGCTAGAAGGTATACCATCTCTCAACAACCCCTGTGTTTTGTGGGTGTGCTGCTCCTGGGGCTTAAAGTTAGGGCCTAGACACTGTCTTTGAGCTTCTATTTTTTGCTCAAGGCTAGTGTTCTACCACTTGAGACCAGATCCACCTTTAGCATTTTTTGGTAGTTCATTGGAGATAAGAGTCTCATGAACTTTCCTACCTCACCTGACTTTGAACCATGATCTTCAGATCTTAGCCTCCTGAGTAGCTAGGATTATAGGTATGAGCCACCAGTGCCTAGCTCAACCTTTGAATTAAAAAAAAAAATTATGCTACTTAGGACCTCATACTTGTTTGGTTTGTCTGATCTGCTGGATTGTAGTACCAGGCCAGCCCTGGACAGAAAACTCTAATCTCAACAGAAGCAGCAGGAAGTTACAATAGAAAGTTTCAAATAGGCGGCTCCTAGTGTAGGTATACTTAAGTTGATCCCATCTAAAAACATAAATAACCCGTCAAAAAAAGGCTGAAGGTATGGTTCAGCAGGACAGCACCTGCCTAACAAGAATAAGGCCTGGAGTTCAAAGCTTGTTACCACACACATACATGCACACGCGTATATATGCACATGGGCGCACATGCACACACACACACACACACACATCTCTGGGATCCTCAATCTCAATTAAACTATGAAAGTAGAGTATACAAATAAGCATTTTAAACTAGCAAGTCATGTGACTTTAATGCACTCTAGGATTTAAGTGCATTGACTCTTAAGAGTGTCAAAAACAAGACCTTAGAGCTTATAGGGCTCTATGCTTTACAAAGACTTTTGTGGCATATCTCAGTTTAGCTTCTCATAAGCCCCCGGGAAGAATGTCAGCAAGTAACAGCATATACATTTGATGAGAGACAACAGATGTATGCTATCAAGCAGTGTGTAATCAGGTAGTTCTGACTGCAGTTCAGACCCGGCAGCATTGAGTCCCACCACTACCCTGGACAGTAGTGATGTTTTACTAAATAAGGAATTCAGATTTGAGTCATTGTCTAATGGAAGAAAATGAAGATAGGTGTGGTAATCCTAGAAAACCAAGTTCATGCCTATAGTCATGGGCACGCAGGAGTTACACAGAGAGGGATGGAGAAAGAGGCCTCTGTCATCACTCTGGTCACTACTTCTGTACCAGAAGGCTACAGAAGGCTGCATGATACCAAACATGCATGGACTTCCCAAGGCCCTGCTACTGGGTCCCTCTTCACTAGACCAGACAATGTGATAGCTGGCCCTAAATTCAGTAGCTTGGTTTCCAGCTTTCCAACATCAATGCCATGCTTCACTCAAGTTCCCACTGCCTCCTGGACCCTGTCATTTCTTCCTCCCTAGGGTTCCCTCAAACCAGATAATCAATTGTCTTTTCCTTGGAATAAAGCTTCTGTCTAACTCTATATCTCATCCCCATCTATCATCCCCATCTCATCCCCATCACCTGGAACCAGTGCTCCCAAACAAACACTTGATCTTAAAACATAAAACATACCTCTTGGGAGCCAGGAACACAGGAACACAAAGGCTGGTGCCTGCTCTGAGAGGAGGGGAACATTCCCTCTGACTCCATAAAGCAGCAACAGCAACAAAACCACATAAACACACAAACACACAGGCAGCTTTCACTAATTTCTCAATGCAGTCAGAGATTTCTATCTACAATACACATATAATATGTATATATTATAGATACATAAT
This sequence comes from Dipodomys spectabilis, assembly GCF_019054845.1. Taxonomy (NCBI): domain Eukaryota; kingdom Metazoa; phylum Chordata; class Mammalia; order Rodentia; family Heteromyidae; genus Dipodomys; species Dipodomys spectabilis. The sequence goes on from NW_024870696.1 coordinate 15,611,352, forward strand.
TCCTGGTAAGTTTCCCCCACAATTTTGTTGAAATAATGTTTCTTTTCTCTTGTTATAATGGTGGCATTCCTGCCTTTGCTGCCCAAATATATCTATATCTATATCAAAATATATGTATTTTGGGGGGGTCCGGTCGTGGGGCCTGAACTCTGGGCCTGGGCACTGTCCCTCAGCTCTTCAGCTCAAGGCTAGCGTTCTACCACTTGAGCCACAGCGCCACTTCCGGCTTTTTTCTTTTTGCTTATGTGGTGCTGAGGAATCGAACCCAGGGCTTCATGCATGCAAGGCAAGCGCTCTACCACTGAGCCACCTACACAGTCCCCCCAAATATATTTTTCACCAACGCAGCTGAATCTATTTCTGGCAGATACATTTTGTTTAATTAGTGATTTTTCCCTTCTCTCTGTTTTGGAGTGAATACTATGTAAGTTTTATGAAGACTTAGCTGTCATATTTTCAAATTTAATAGGGTATATCAGAAAGCTTTTTTTAAAAAAATAAAAGATTTTGTTATTCTTGACTGCTCTTTTGGATGAATTTCCTAGTATTTGTCAAAGTCTACAAATTATCTCAAGGAAATTTAATTCATATACTCATTCAAGATCTATGAATTTGATTCTATTCTTAATCAGAAGCAGAATAAATTTTGTCATTTGAAAAGTCTCTAATTTTCCTCTTATGGTATTTTATATCTTTGAATAAAATAATTTATTTTTCTCAGTTGAGTCAATACCCAAGAATTTGTTTTTATTACTGTTCTAGAATGGAATTTCTCTCTCTCTCTCTCTCTCTCTTTGCAGTTGTGGGGCCTGAACTCTGGGCCTGGGCGCTGTCCCTCAGCTCTTCAGCTCAAGGCTAGCACTCTACCACTTAAGCCACAGCGCTACTTCCAGCTTTTTTCTTTTTTGCTTATGTGGTGCTGAGGAATCGAACCCAGGGCCTCATGCATGCAAGGCAAGCGCACTACCACTGAGCCACCTTCCCAGCCCTTCCACACATATTTTCTTTTTTTGTCAGTTGCGGGGCCTGAACTCAGGTCCTGGGTACTGTCCCTCAGCTCTTCAGCTCAAAGCTAGCACTCTACCACTTGAGCCACAGTGCCACTTCCGGCTTTTCTTTCTGCTTATGTGGTACTGAGGAATCGAACCCAGAGCCTCATGCATGAAAGGCAAGCACTCTACCACTAAGCCACCTTCTCAGCTCCTGGAATCTTTTTTTAATGTGTCTACCAGTATAAAGAATACCATCACAGGGGCTGGGAAGGTAGCTCAGTGGTAGAGTGCTTGCCTTGCATGCCTGAGGCCCTGGGTTCCATTCCTCAACACCACATAAGCAAAAAGAAAAAAAAAGCCAGAAGTGTTGCTGTGGCTCAAGTGGTAGAGCACTAGCCTTGAGCTGAAGAGCTGAGGGACAGCGCCCAAGCCCAGAGTTCAGGCCCCATGACCAGACCCCCAGAAGAATACCACCACATACTGTGGATTTATGCTATTTTCTATGACTCTTATCACCTCCTCATCAGTTTTTTTGTTGCTGTTGTTGTTTTTTTGTTGTTGTTGTTGTCAGTCGTGGTTTGAACTCAGGGCCTGGGTGCTATCCCTGAGCTCTTTTGCACAAAACTAGAGTTCTACCACTTTCAGTCACAGTGCCACTTCTGGTTTTGTGGTGGTCACCTGGAGATTTTCTGGTAGTCAACTGGAGATAAGAGTCTCACAGATTGGGGCTGGGAAGGTAGCTCAGTGGTAGAGTGCTTGCCTTGCATGCATGACGTCCTGGGTTCAATTCCTTAGCACCACATAAACAAAAAAGGTCAGAAGTGGTGACGTGGCTCAACTGGTAGAACATTCGCCTTGAGCTGAAGAGCTGAGGGACAGCACCCAGGCCCAGAGTTCAGGCCCCATGACCGACAATAAATAAATAAATAAACAGACAAACAAATCCCACTCAAGACCAAAACAAAGAGTCTCACAGACTTTCCTGCCCAGCCTGGCTTTGAACCACCATCCTCAGATCTCAGCCTCTTGAGTAGCTATGATTATAGGCATGAGCCACTGGTGCACAGTTCATTTCTTGGGTTTTACAAGTTAATGTCATCTTCCCATGTCTATGCCTGTATTCCTTGCCCTTGTTGAACTAATGGTCAGCATTTCAGTACCATGCTTCTAACTGGAAATGGGAGCAAAAGCACACTGCCTTTGTTTCTGCTTTGAAGAATTCTCCATTTTAAAAAATATAACATAGGCTTTTAGATTCTATTTCTTTTGGAAATACAATTTAATACAGAAAATCTTCTTGTTCAAAATATTTTAAAGGAATATTTCAAAAGGAATATTGGTTTAATTTATTTCTGGCTTTTATTGATATAATGAAGTCATTTTATAATTTTTTACTATCAGTACAATAATTAAAACCTGTCATTTGAGTGGACATGTGAGCCATGAAATTCTGGCTGTGTCTCAGAACTTAGAGCTTGAAAACAAGAATCAAACCCACTCACCAGCCCCTGAAAAGCTGAGCTTTTTTTGAAAGAATCCTGATCATAAAGGACATGAGAGTGCTTCTTTCCCAAGCACCTAAACTGGGTGGTCCTGTGACACAAAATCTGGTATGCAAAGTTTTCAGCCCTGTCTCTTGTTCTTCACTGTCCTGTGGGATGGCTACAGACTCTATACCATCCCTGGGAAATTATTCCTTTGAAAATCTTCCTTCTTTTCTGCTAAACTTTGTAATGTGATGCATTCCTTTTGGTCATTCAATTACAAGGATGAAAATTTTAATCACTGCCTCATGATCCCTGTAATTACATGTCACCAGATAACTAGCATGTCCTACTATATATAACAGGGTTGGGCTTTCATTAGTAGATGTACACTGACAAGAACAATAAGCCATCGTTTTTCCTAAGTGAATACCAAGGGAAAAATATCGCAACTCTGAGTTACATGATCTTGGTTAGAATAGCATAATTATCTGATATATTCTGGCCTGTTAAAACATATACTTCAATAAGCACAAAAGTTTGGGCTTGCTTAGTTTGTGACCTCTCCTTAGGCAACCTGGTGGTCCCTTGCTCTCTGGGAGTGACCATACTGATGATGAACCTAGTGTGGATACCATCAGGATAGTCTACTATAGCCCAGAACTCCTGGACTCAAGAAATCCTCCTGTCTCAGCCTCCCAATGGCTGTGACTATAAGCAACAGTCACTGTGGTGGGTAAAACATATATTAGGTGTTGGTCAATAATGAAATTTTTTTCTTTATAAATATTTTGTTTAAAAAAAGCATCTCCTTTGCTTTTTATATATCAAATTGTCAAAGGTTAGAAAGGTTTTAACCCATAGTTAATGCCAGTGGCAAGTTGACAAATTATCAAAAACTACATATGTGTATTCCCTTCTACTCAGTAATTCTATGGCTAGGTAGTTATTATTTGGATACAGTGAAATTTGTGTTATATATAATGATATATAGTCTATTTATAACATTAGAAACTGTAGAAGCATCTTAAGTATGTATAAATATAGAATGATTAGGTAATGATAAAGCTATTCAATGGAATCTGACCATTGCTATTAAGAATGGTAAGGTATGGGTGAGAATGCTGGAAGGGGTGACATCGATCAAGATATACTGTATTCACAGACTGCTTTGTTCAATGGCAATTCCTTTGTACAATAGCTAATGATAATAAAAAATATGTTAGTACCCTTTCAGAAAAAGAATGGGGTAGGTCCTATAAGAAAATATGACCAGGATGTGGAATAATAAATACTACATGCTTTTATGGTTTTTTAAAAATAGAATTCTATAAGTCTAGAAACATTTATCAAGAATACTACTTTTCTAGCCAGGCGCCAGTGGCTCATGCCTGTAATCCTAGGTACTCAGGAGGCTGAGATCTGAGGATCCAGGTTCAAAGCTAGCATGAGCAGGAAAGTCTATGAGACTCTTCAATAAACCACTCTTCAAAAAAACTGGAAGGGGTGCTGTGGCTCAAGTGGTAGGCACTAGCCTTGAGCTGAAGAGCTGAGGGATAGTGCCCAGGCCCAGAGTTCAAGCCCCACGCCTGGAAAAAAAAACCAAACAAACAACTTTTCTATTTATCATAATAGTAGATAATCTTTATAATAAAAACATTTATTATTCTCACTTAAAATACAATTTTGTTGTAGAACTTTAGAAAGACACAGAAAAGTATATTGATAAAAGTAAAAGCTACTTAGAAAAAGTGCCAAAAAGAGACACTGGTAGCTCACACCTTCAATCCTAGCTACTCAGGAAGCGGAGCTCTGAAAGATCATGGTTTGAGGCCAGCCTGGGCAGAAAAGTTTGCCAAACTCCATCTCCAAAACAACCAGCAAAAATCCCCATATTTTGATGTTTATTTTGGAGATGAAGTCTAGTGAAATCTAATCAGCATGGTTCAAGTGGTATAGTTAGTGTCAGCCAACTAAGAAACTTCTTTTTTCTTTTCTGGTACTGGAGTTTGAACTCAGGGCTTCTTACATACTAGGCAGAAGCTCCATCACTGGAACCAAGCCCCTTTTTGCTTTTGTTATTTTTCAGATGTCTCACATTTTTTGCTTACTCAAATAGGTTCTCATAAACTTTTTGTCAGGGCTAGCCTTTAAATTTAACTTCCAGTTCTCTGTGTCTTGAGTAGTTAGGATCACAAGCCTGCACCACCCCATTCCACCTTATATATACTTTTTAAATATTAGCAGCAGCACAGTGATCATATAGTTGTTTTTTGTTGCTTTTTTTTTATTGTGAGAATACCGTACAGAGGAGTTACAATTACATGGGCAAGATAATGAGTACATTTCTTCTCAAGCATTGTTGCCTCCTCTTTGTTTCCCCTTCCCATCCCTTCCCATACTCCCCGCTCCCCCACCCGATCCTTCCCCCCCCACCAAAGTTGTAAAGTTCATTTTTTGACATAATGACTTGTACATCTCATTGTTGTAATGGGTCCACCTGTATCACTAGTTAAATGATTTGTTTTTTCCCTTCCCCTCCACAAATTATAGCAACATCAAATACAGTGAAAGCATGGGTTATATCATGGGGGAGGGACATACAAAGCAACATAGAAATCATCTTGTAAATATGTTAGAAACAATTGCATGAAAGGAAAAAAAACACATTTGAATATTTATCTTGGGGTTCATTCCCCTAACATCAACTTATCTGGTTGACTCAAACATATACTAGTTATTGCAACTAAGGGAAACCATGGGATCTATGTTTCTTTGGGCCTGGCTTACTTTACTTAATATAATTTTTTCCAAGTCTTTCCATTTCCTAACAAATAGAGCAATGTCATTCTTTCTGATGGAGGCATTTTTTTTTATACCAGTACTGGTGCTTGAACTCAGAGTCTCATGTCCTTCAGCTTTTTCTGCTAGTTAGCATTCTTTTTTATTTTTTGGATGTGAGGCTTGAACTCTGGGCCTGGGCGCTGTCCCTCAGCTCTTCAGTTCAAGGCAAGTGCTCCACCACTTGACCTACAGCGCCACTTCCGGTTTTCTAGTGGTTTATTGGAGATAGGAGTCTTCCGGTCTTTCCTGCCAAGGCTGGCTTTGAACTGTGATCCTCAGATCTCAGCCTCCTGAGTAGCTAGGATTATAGGCATGAGCCACGGACGCCAGGCTGCTAATTAACATTCTATCACTTCCACGGATGCCGGGCTGCTAGTTACCATTCTATCACTTCAGTGATGCCTCTAAATCTTCATATACTTTTATATTCAGCCTTTTCTCCACCATTCAGTGTGATACGATGAGCATCTTTCCAGTGAAAATATTTTCCCTGAATTATCCTCTCTCTTTCCTTGTATTCTAACTTAATGTAGTTATTATTGTTATTATTATTGTTGTTGGAAATAATGAAAAAGAATCACCTATCTTGGATGCTGGTGTTGCAGGTGACAATGCTGAGCACCAGACATACAGAAGATGTTTTCTAGGAGCCCTTCCTCAGCCCTCAGGCAAACCCAAGCTGACCTCAGAATGTCTTCTAAAAACAATCCTTCTTGGTCAAGAGCATGGAGGAATTCAAGACAAATATGCTCTCTTTTCTCAGCTGGCTATGTGATCTCAAATGGCCAGTAAAGGTTAAATTAGGTTTAAAAGTTTTGACTCCTAATGTGTTCTAACTGGTCCCCTCATCTCTTACCAGTCCCTCCCCCTTTCCCCCATAAGGCCACTGGACCAGAAATGACCATAGCATTCAAAGATCTGGCAGTGTCATTCCAAAACCAAAATATATAATCAGACTTTAATCCCAATCACCCTAAAAGGGGACAGGCTGTGCTAATGATGGTCTGAAGAGACTGACTCAACACAGGTCAGCATTACAGGAAGACGTTCTTCAAAGTCTGAATGAGAGGGAAGGCAACAAAAAAGCAGAGAGCCGAATAAGAGGGCCTAAGAGAAATGGGCTGTTTTATTCAGCCACTGTGAGTCAGAGTGCTTATTGTGTCCTGTACTTCAGTGTTAAGGACGAGGATAGCCCAAAGTGGGAAGGCTGAGAGGCCAGGAGAGAGTCCATGAAATCACATGGTCAAGCCAGGGTTGCCCTCTCCATTTCTACTTATGGGCACTAAAAAGTGACCGTCGGGCAGGCAGTCACTGAGGACAGAGTCTGCTGTCCAGGTCACAGTGGCAGTGACCTGACAGTAGTTAGTAAAGAAAGAGGTCTAGCAAACAAATTCCACTAACAAGCTCCTTAAGGCCATATTAGTGGCCTGATACAGAGGAACAAGCACAGGTTTTGGAATCAGACGACCTCTTGTCTGTCACTTTTGCAAGTTAGATGTTCAGGAAAGTCACTCACTGAACTAAGTCATGTTTTCTTCAATGGATTTCTGGGCAAAACAAAAGCTAGCCTGGCCCACATGGTAGTGATTCTGTGATAATTAGATAAGGCACTGCAGGCAGGTGCTTCATGAAGTGTGAAGGAATACAAGTGTGTCCAGGCTTCTAACTCAGACTTCCTGTACCTCTCCTGGGTCTGCTAATGCTAACTTCTCCTGCCCAGGAACTGAGATCTTCTAAGGACAATTTGTCCTAAGCAGTGAGAATCACCATTTTTAAATGGCACTTAACAGATGTTCAGACTGGACCAGCCCTGCATTTCTAGACTTACCAACAGATCCCACCATCTCAGCTGGCTCAGTCCCTTCCATTCACAGCCACAGAGAGACACACAGGCTCCTGGCTGACACTGCCTTAACCAACCATGTTTTCATTTCTTATCCTCCAAGGACTATATCCAGTTCCAGCTTTTCTGTGATACCTCCCTGACATCCATAACTAATATGGTTTTAGTTAATAATGATAATGATGAGCTCCTTTAAGATCATGTGTTGGTTCTTATTGCTGTCTCAACATGTGGTTATCAGGCTGGGAAGGTGGCTCAGTGGTAAAGCGCTTGCCTTGCATGCCTGAGGCCCTGGGTTCAATTCCTCAGCACCACATAAGCAAAAAGAAAAAAGCCAGAAGTGGCACTGTGGCTCAAGTGGTAGAGCGCTAGCCTTGAGCTGAAGAGCTGAGGGACTGCTCCCAGGCCCAGAGTTCAGGCCCCACAACTGGACCCCCCCCCAAAAAAAATCAACATATGGTTATCACATAGTCCAAGCATCCCTTGGCTCTTGAGATGTAACTACCATCAATTTGATTATCTACCTGCTGATCCCATTTTTCTGCTGTTTGAGGTGGGTACCACTCATCTGTAAGGAAGGGGAGGGCAGAGAACTTTATTCAGGGAATAAATTGCTGCTTCTCTGCCCTTGGGTGGGGGTTTTTATAGCTTGGGCTGTACTCTGATTGGTTACATCTATGCAAATTAAGCATAGGACAACTGACCAATCTGAGACAAACTGCTGAATCATTGCAAGCCTATAGCAGAGGAACTGTAATTCTTAATTAGCGTGGAAGCTCCCCACCCAGAAGATTATGGGAGAACTAGGAAGGATGGAGGTGAGACAATCTATTCTCTTGAACTTTTGAAACAATCTTGCATTTTCCCCAAACTTGTCTCTGCTAAACAAGCCAGCAAAGCCTTCCACTGAAAGATATTCTTTAGAGGCCCTGTGCCCTAACTAGGGGTGCACCAACACACTCTCCCCTTCATGATGATTGCCTTACCCCAAACCCAAGCTAAAAGGGCTAATCAGCTCTGAAACTGTGAGACAAAATAAGTTGATAGTTCACATAGTGTTATTCGCAGTAATGAAAAGCTGGCTTAATGTACTGTCAATCTTAGGATTTTTTTCCCTCAAAGCCTACCTTTAGATGCTCAATTATAACTGGCTATTGCTGATAAACAGGGTCAGACTATGGGATTCTCTCCTTAGGGACTCTGGAACTGACAGCTGAAAGGCTCATCAGTACTGTTAGAAGTGAGAACATCTACCTCAGGAGTTGAGTCTGCCTTTGGAGAGTGCCCACCTGGTATGTAGAACAGATAACATTGTCAAGAAATTCCAAAGCAATGAGACAGGAGGCCAGGTCACCCATGCTGGAGAGAGCGACGGAGTAGGCACCCCAGGCCTGGCAGCTTTTGAAGTCAGAGTTTAAAGCTTGGGAGGCTCTGCTGTACTTTTAACAGCTTTGGTCCCAGAAATTAAAAAACATTGAGGAAGAGGGATATGGAGAAACCACCATAAGCCAGGGCGTTTGCTTGGTAGTAAAGACACACTCACATTTTTTTTGGTTGCCATTTGTTTTCTTTTTATGTATTTATTTATTGTGAAAATACTGTACAGAGGGGTTACAATTACATGGGCAAGATAACGAGTACATTTCTTTTCAAGCATTGTAGCCTCCTCCTTTGCTTCCCCTTCCCATCCCTTCCCATCCTCCCCCTGCCCCCCACCCAACCCTCCCCCCCTCAACCCTCCCCCCCAACCCTCCCCCCCACCAAAGTGGTAAAGTTCGTTTTCGACATAACGTCTTGTACATCATTGTTGCAGTGGGTCCACCTGTATCCCTAGTTTGTTTTTCCCCTTCCCCTCCCCAAATTATACCAACATCAAATACAGTGAAAGCAGGGGTTATGCCGTGGGGGAGGGACATACAAAGCAACAAAGAAATCATCTGATAAATGAAGACACACTCACATTTTAAGTAGTTAGAGGAGGTGAGAGAACACGCCAAGATAGGCCCTCAAGATGGCTTCACCGGATGTTGGGCCAGCGGACGGGCACTTCCGGTGGCGGGTGGAGCCTAAGTCTTGGCTCAGCGCGGGAAACTGCAAGGCTTTCAGTGTGGCTGGTGATCTGAAGGTGTGGCGAGGTCAGCGTGGAGGCTGCTGGGAAGGTTGGCAGGCCCAACCTGGGAACATCTTAGGTGCTACGGGAAGGAGCTTGGACTTCATCCTGTAAGCCAGTGGCTTTCAACTCTGGTTGCACATTAGAACTTCCTAGGGAAGTTAAAAAAGAAATGCACCATCTTCTCTTTCTTATGAAGAATATAGACCAAGACCACCAGTGAGTGTCAGAAATTGTGGAGAGTATAACTGAACCTCTCTCTCTGTCTTTCTATCTCCTCTCCTCTGTCTCTTTCCCTCTCTCTCTCCTCTCACACAATCCCAGTGGCATAATTGCCACAAACTTCTAGAGCTGCTTAGCGTCTTTCCATGCCTCGGGATCAGATGCCCCTTTGCATCTTTGCTCTCAAGCTTTAGAATCATTGCTAAGGAAAATAAGGGTTACAGGAATAAAAGCACTCTGATACCTGACAGTTGATCTGATAAGGCAGATGGTCACTGAGTAATGAGTGGGTGGGCCACAACAGACAGCTTAGCTATGCTGCACAAAAGGGTGACTCAGAGGTGATATCCTGGGACAGGATGGAACAGGATAGCTGGAGATTTTATCTTGCTCTTCAGAAGGGCATGAAATTTAAAATTTGAAGTTGTTTTATTTCTGGAATTTTCCATTTAATATTTTCAAATCCTAGTTGTTTGTGGAAACCAGGAATGGTAGAAGCTAAAACCATGGATGAAGAGGGGAGCTGTTGGACAGATGCTGTCTACATCCCGTCTAATTAAGTCAAAATTTCTAGGGTGAGAAGCTGAGCTCCAATCTTGTTTTATGCTGCTCAGGTGACTCTCACCTGCAGATGGAGAATCTGACAGAACTTGAAGGCTTTGAAGCTAGAGATCGGCCCTGATTAATAGAAGAAAACTCATGTTTGGACAGAAGGCAGGGCTTCAGTCAACAAACCACAGAGGTGTGCAGAAGAGCACTGGGGAGCACCTGGAACAGGACAAAAGCTGCAGAATAGAGAGGATAAGATGTTTTCAGGGCTGGGAAGGTGGCTCAGTGGTAGATTGCTTGCCTTGCGTGCATGAGGCCCTGGGTTCCAGTCCTCAACCCCTCATAAGCAGAAAAAGCCAGAAGTGGTACTGTGGCTCAAGTGGTAAAGTGCTAGCTTTGAGCTGAACAGCTGAAAGACAGCGCCCAGGCCCAGAGTTCTGGCCCCACGACTGACCAAAAACAAAACAAAACACTGTGGAGGGTAGGTGCTGGTGGCTCATGCTTGTAATCATAGCTACTCAGGAGGCTGAGATCTGAGGACTGAGGTTTGAAACCAGTCCAATAAACTACCAAAAAAGCCAGAAGTGGAGCTGTGGCTCAAGGGTAGAGAGATAGCCTTGAGAAAAGAAGCTCAGGGACAGCAACGAAGCCTTAAGTTCAAACTCCAGGACCAGAACAACAACAAAAAACACTGAGGAAGAGAAAAGGCATCTTCAAGATTTAGTGCTTGATGAGAAGGTAGTTGAGGTTAGCCTGGTGTTCCTAGCTCAGGTAACACTTGGAAATGTTTCAAGCAGTCAGGCAGGCAGGCAGGCAGGCAGAAAACAGACAATTAGACAAAGACCAAAGTATAGGGGAAGATGGTCTGCTATGCTTTGTAGTGTGTAATATGAGTTGGTGCCTGGATGAACAGGTAGAAATCAGGAACTGGATAGACCTGTCCTGTGCTTTGGGGCTAAAGCAGGTGAGAATACCAGCAGGTTAACAGTTGAGTGTGTTGTTACTTTAAAAAAAAAAATCATTTGTTGCGTGTGGCCTCCAAAAAAAGTCACTTTGGTAGGTTACAAAGGTGTTATGAGTGTTAAAAGCAAAAGCTGAGCCCCGCCCTAGATCACCTCCTGAGATTGGGTGTGATATGTATGCCCAAGTTCCTTGAAGACAGGTGGCTTTTCAGAAATCTAAAATTAGCAGAGCAGCTGCGCTTGGTGGGTGGTGATGCTGCGGCTCACTTGGCCAAGAACAGGGCCTTCCTGCCGAGGGCTGTGTGTATGTGTGTAGGTCAAAGATCAAGCAGAATACGTTTCTTTCAAAAATTTCCCCAGGGGCTATGTGTCATCCCAATGTGCTCCAAGTGGACAGAAAATGTCTTCTGTTGCCAGGCAAAAAAGATAGATAAGGAGAGGTACACTGGAATGGAGCTTTCTGGAAGGGCTGATTCTCTGGACACTGGTGGCTCCTGCCTATAATTGAGGTTTAAAACCATCCAGGCCAGGAAAGTCTATGAAACTCTTCTTTCCAATTAACTAGCAAAAAGCTAGAAATGGCTCTATGGGTCCAGTGGTAGAGTGCTAACCTTGAGCAAAAATGCTCAGGTCCTGAGTTCAAGCCCCAGGAATGGCAACACACACACACACACACACACACACACACACGTATTGATTCAAGAAAGCTCATTGAAGAAAAAGAAATAACATCTTTAAAGACAGGAGGAAGGGAAAGTAATGGAAGGGTGACACATATCAGGATACACTGTACACAAAGATGGACGTAAATTGAAACCTCTTTGCACAACTATTAGAAAATAATAGTAATAACATAACAACAATAATACTAAGCAACTCAGTAGGGATAGGGGAGACATTTCCAAGCCCCTGGCTATCTGAGAATTGTCTAGGGCAGCTGTTTATTAGGAGTCTCTACAGACACGGTATTGCTCATCTTCATTGGTGGAAAAGCTAAGACACAAAACCCTATCATAACATGAAGGGGCATAAGAATGTTTCTATAGCCATAACCCACAGCACCCCTTATTTGAGGGCACAGGAATGGCATGTCTCTTTTGCGGCATATCAGGCACAGTTGCACAAAGCTGGTTAAACTTGGATGTTCTAGTGATCATTGCAGGAGGGATGAGTGAGGAGGCTACAATGTAGGCAGACTATGGAGATTCGGGGCCTCCTTTTCTTCCTTGTATAAATGTTGTAAGTGCCTGTTAGTGTTTTACCTCCCCCCACCTTAGATGTTACAGGGTGGCTAGAATTTCTGGACTGTTTCTCTCTTCCCAAGTCAGTTAAATTTTTATAAACGTGCATGAAGTTAGGTTCTGGTTAACCAGAGTCCCCTGAGGAGATTCCCTGGGCATATGTCAAAAATTGTCAACTTCCTTTTCTATCTTTTGGAAGTGTGAGGGATTTTTTTTCCCCTCTGATATTTAATGAGGCATCTGGTTAAGTTCTTGCAGACAAATCTCAGAGAATGGAGACTTCCCTATGTCTGGGTCCCCTGGAGTTTTTAACTCTCTGACTTGTTCACACTTAGCCTCTAGCAATTCATCAACTACAGTTTAGACTTTTGGACATTCATTCCCACAGAAGTTTCTGGTAATGAGTTTCTATTCTGGTAGGTAAGTATTGTGTGTCTCTCTAATTCATGGAAATTATGAATAATAAAAAGAAATCTGAGAAATAAAACCAGATTCAGGACTTTAGAAGCAAGAAACCAAAACTTGAAAATTACTGGATCTGAAAAGAACTGAATCTTGAATGCATATACATTTAATGCATGTACATGATCAGGAATGCATATACATTTAATCTCCCTTCTTTTAGATATTAGGTGACTTGAAATTTTCTTAAATGTCATGAACTAGGCAATAATAGATCCACACTAAATCTATTGTCTCATTAGGACCTTAACAAAGTGATTAGGGGTTGCTAATGATGTGACACTGAAACCCCCAACTCAGAAGGTACAATATACTCTAGACAAGGACAGCCATTTTGAGCTTCTCCTACCTCCTGCATGTTAAGTGGGTACTCTTTCTCTTTTCCTATTTCTCCTTGCTTTGCCAAATGGATTGTAGCTAAATTTTTACCTTTTGGATTCCCTTTCATGTAAAACCTTTTGAGATGCTTTTTATTGTGGGTTTTAGGATCCAGTGATTCATGTGGAAATTGAGAAGCTAGGTCAAGAATTTTTTTCCTTCTTCTCTCTTACCAGTGATCCTCTTCATCCCTTTCTTTTCTCTAGTAACATGACCTCATATCTAAGAAGTAAAGAGTTGCTCTTTCAGTTTGTTCAGTATTTTACTTGTTAGGATTGAATAGTGATTTGCAAGTTTCTTTCTTTCTTTCTTTTTCTCTCTCTCTTTCTTCTTTTATGTCTTTCTTTCTCTCTTTCTCTTTCCCTCTTTCTCTCTTTCTTTTTTGTGGGTCGTGAGGCTTGAACTCTGGGCCTGGGCACTGCCCCTGAGCTCTTCAGCTCAAGGCAAGTGCTCTACTACTTGAGCCACAGTGCCACTTCTGATTTTCTGGTGGTTAATTGGAGATAAGATTCTCACGGACTTTCCTGCCCAGGCTGGCTTTGAGCCGTGATCCTCAGATCTCAGCCTGGTGATTAGCTAGGATTACAGGCTTGGGCCACTGGCACCCAGTGATTTGCAGGTTTCTTATGTAGGGAACTGAAAGCTAGAAGTCTTCTTTGCTAGCCCTAATGAGGCCTGTCTCCATATTACAGTGTGTGTGTGTGTGTGTGTGTGTGTGTGTGTGTGTGTGTGTGTGTGTGTGTGTGTGTGTGTGTGTGTGTTTGCCAGCACTGAGGGTAGAACTCAGGGCTTGAGCACTGTCTCTGGCTGAGCTTTTATGCTCAAGACTAGCATTCTACCGCCTGAGCCACAGTTCCACTTCCAGCTTTTTGGTGGTTATTTGGGTTTTTTTTTGGGGGGGGGTCTGGTCATGGGGCCTGAACTCTGGGCCTGGGCACTGTCCCTCAGCTCTTCAGCTCAAGGCTAGCGCTTTACCACTGGAGCCACAGCACCACTGCTGGCTTTTTTTTCTTTTTGCTTATGTGGTACTGAGGAATTGAACCCAGGGCCTCATGCATGCAAGGCAAGCGCTCTACCACTGAGCCACCTTCCCAGCCCCTTGGTGGTTATTTGGAAAGAAAAGTCTCACAGACTTTTATTGCCTGGGTGTCCTTTGAACTATGATCCTCCGATCTCAGTCTCCTGAGTAGCTAGGATTACAGGTGTGAGCCTTCTGCTTCTGGCATGAGCTAACTTTTGTAAAGAGCCACACAGCAAATAATGGCTTCTAGGCAATAACCCAGAGAAATATGAGTCTTTTATTCCAAATGTGATCCTCTTCTAGAATTCAGAGAAGAACTAGATTCTGGCAGTAACCATTTGAGTGGACAGGAAAGGAGTTGTCTCCCAAATAAATTATTGAGATGATTGCAGGCCTAGTTGACCATCAGCTGTGGCCTTGGCTTGACAGTCAGGCTCTGGACCATGCACCTGTGAGATAATGAAAAGTCATTGTTCTCAGATGTTAAATCTGAGAACATTCCTCATGTTGCTTTAAGTCACTAATGGTTTAGCCAGCCCATTTTCTTTATTCTTAGTGAGCTGATGGAGGCCTTAAAAGCATTGATCCTTTTCCTGAGCCTTTTGACAGAAGCCCAGCCCCGAGTTCCCAGGGAGGTCCCTTACCTCTTTACAATACCCTTAGTATTTGTCTGGCCTGTTTAAATTTCTTTTAAATTAGGCCCCACTTTTTCCTAACAGGAGGTCTCCATTTCTGACTTGCCTGGTAGAAGACAGGGCAGAGTCTTGAGGGTTGTTCTTTAAGCTAATTGGTCCCTCCTGCCCTTCCACAGACAGAAAATCTTTCCTAATTCCAGCCCTGAGCTTTGTTTCTCTTCTTCTCTGAAAAGCTTTGAACTTGCCCAGTCTCCCCAGACAATGGATTTGAGTGCTTTACAGTCTTCCTGTCTCTTGCTACAGCTTAGAGCTACCATAATCAGCAGCAACTTCTCCCCCTCCTTGTTCTGCTTGGGTCGTGTATCTACGCTGTCTGCTTTCCTTACACCCAAACCTTGTGAGCAGATAAGGAGGTAGTCTGGCAGGAAGAGGATAGTCCTAGAAATACAGTTTTTAATGACTGGACTGCAGCTAGGATAGGGTAAACTTGGAACAGAGTACAGGACTGGGCCTGAGTGACATGGGCTGAGGGAAGACTGAGGCCTAGATAGAGTCTGTTGGGAAAGAGGCAGGGTTGCACTTGTGTACTGTGGACAGGAACAACTGTTTAGAGGTTAAAACAAGATTGAGCTGTTTGCTGCTTGGAAGGCAGGACTCTAGCATCTTAACAAGGGAGAAGCTGGGCAGGGAATCAGGGATTTAGAAACACAAATATCAGCACCAGGTAGGGCTTGATAATAAATTGCTCAGGTAACCTGTTTACAACTAGAAACTAAATGAAACAGGTGCCAAAGAGACCAAAACCCTGTACTAATGCACTGTCAAGATGCCCTTTCCTTTGGCGACAGCTAAGAGTTCCCAGAAGTATTTCTATCCACCATCTTTTCTTCTTGAACTATGTCCTTAAACTAGGTGGGCTCAATAATGCACATATTGAACGAAGCCTCTTTGGGAATGTACCCACCCCAAAGTGCTTTCCCACATTACTATGCATACATTCCCTGAATAAAATTACTGTGCTTCCCTTTTGGAGGAGAATGTCGCTTTGAAAATAACTCCCATGCTCTTCCTACCTACTGCAGGTAATAAATATATTTCTACTCTATTACTTCTTGGCCATGCTCGTTTTAGCTTTATAATCACCAAGGTGGAAATCCGTTGAGTTTTGTTATAGAACGAATTCTAGTGACTTTCTGGCAAGGTGGAAATCCGTTGAGTTTTGTTATAGAACGAATTCTAGTGACTTTCTGGCTCATATCAAGTGTTCTCACACCCAGAAAAGAGGAAGCAGGGTTTTTTCCCCTCATGCTCCACAAACTTGCTCCCCTGTGTCCCCAGGATGAAGATTGGGCACCAGGCTGGAGTGGTAGTAGGTTGTGGTGGCCCATCTCTGTCTGATTGATAAGGAAAGAGAGAAGGGATCTTATTAGTGTTTAGTTTCTTCAGGATTTGAAGAGCCAAGGGGGACCAAGAAGACAGCAACTCCTTAAGACTGCAGAGTATTCCAAAGCAAGTTCTTTTAACCTTGAAATTCCTGTGGCAAACCTGAAAAGGTCATCTACATCTGATACCTGATCGACGTTCCAACTAACTTGTAGGCCATTTTCAAGCCTTTTGCTATGAAATGACCCCTGTAGGACCAGAGCACAGTTCACAAAATGGCGGTGTGATTTTATAAAATATATGATCATGTGAACTCCTAAAATCACTTGGACTCTCCAAATGATAAGTGGGTCTTTAGCCTGCCAACGAGATAATTGGCATTGAGAGAGTCCTAGATAGCTTTAGGATGGGGGCTGATCACTAGAGTGATCTAGGATTACAGGCTTGAGGCTTCTAGTCCTGACCCTTCATCATTGGGAAAGTGTGAGGGGCGTTGATTGCTAATGACCAAGGTGTAATTAATCATGCCTACATAATAAAGTTTCTATTAAAAAAACAAACAAGCAAAGGAATGCTTCTGAGAGCTGGTTCAGCTGAGGCACCGAACAGGTAGCGAATCCAGGAGGGTGCACTGGAAAGGGCATGGAAGCCATTTGTCCCATTCCTTGCCCTAGGCATCTTTTTCATCTGGCTGTTGAACTGTGTCTTTTGTAATATCCTTTATAATAAACGGGCAGACATAAGTAGTGTTTCTTTCAGTCCTTTGAACCATCTGAGCAAATTAATCAACTATAATGGGGAGGTCACAGGAAACCTAATTTATGGTCAGTTGGTCAGAAGCACAAGTTACAACCTGGGGGCCTTGTGATTGGCATCTGAAATGGGGACAGTCTTGAGGGATTGAGTCCTCAGTTTGTGGGGTCTGATGCTATCTGAAGGTAATGAACAGAATGAAGCTGGTGTCTGTTGGAGACTTGTTTGGCATGCAGGGATCTGCACCCTCTACCCTACCCTGTATCAAAATCATTAGGATGACAGGGGAGACTGGAAGAGTAACATACCAGCTTTTTCCATCTCTTTAGGCAACCTACCATTGCATAAAATTATTTGACCCAGTTCAATAATCGTGCAGTCAGCTTCTTTTTTGTTGTTGTTGCTATGACAAAATGAGACAAACAATTTAGAAAGAGGAAAGATTTATTTTGGCTCATAGTGTCAGAGACTTCAGTCTGTGGTCCCTTGGTCCCATCACTGAGCACCTGTGGTGAGGCCGAGCATCAGGGCAGATAGGAGCAGAGCTGTTCAGCTCATGGAAGCCACAAAGCAGAGAGAGCTAGACAGGAAGGGACAGGGACTGATACCTTCCCAAGGAGACCTACTTCCTCCAACCTGGCTCCCATTTCCCACTACCTCTCTCAAATGCCATCAAATTATGCATCCATCAATGGATTGATTAGGCCATAATGCACTGACTAGGTCAAAACTCTCATGATCCATTAACCTCTCAATGATTGAATCTATCAGCTGGGGACTCAGCCTTCAAGAAATGGGAATTGGGATATTATGATTCATATCCAAATTACAACCATATCTTTAAAAAAATTAATGCTACTTAAAAGTTAAAATACTTAGCCCAGAGTTCTGGTCACTTTGGGGCTCATTGCCTATGATAGCAAGTGCCTGAACTGAAGCCAACAGCTCCTTCAGATGAGAAAGCATTCCTTTCAGGCCCACATCTCCAAAGTTATCATTTATCACACATACAGTGCACAAGAACTTGAACCCTTCTTGTTGTACATCTTTCTGCTCCCTGTAGTCATCTGAGATTTTACCCTATGGAACTCAAGAATCAACCTGGCCCCGACATGGAAAATGAACACCATGATACAAAGACCCAAATTCCTGTGCTTAAAATACATTTTTTAATACCTGGGAAAGGATTTTCAGTATCTCGCTAATTACATGTCTGCTCCATTTTATTCTTTTCTTCCATTGCATTTTCAAGAGCTCTCATAATAGAAATTGCCTGAAAGAGCCAACTGCACTTATATAATTAGCATAACAATATTGGTCAGGATAAATTTGCTTTGCACAAACATAAAAGGAACAGAGGGAAAGCATTTCCCATTAACTGAAAGAGGTCATACAATGTAGATTTTGTCCAGAGATGCTAGTTTGGTCAGAAGTAATCTACTGTGATTAAAATAGAAGTAAAATAGCTGAATTCCAATAGGAGAGCAGCTGCCGAGCACGCTGCTCATCTGGAGACAAAGGAGGTGGGCTGTGATGGGATTCCTGACAGCGTCTCATTCAGAAGAGACACAGAGGATTCATCTTCCCATTCACAGCCCCAGCTAAGGTATTAGCTAGTCGAGTGAACTTCCTTAGTTAAATTCAGTTGACGACTTGGATTATTTGCTTCTATCCTGCATTGTTTTTGAAATGTGTCCCTGAGAGGATCACACAGTAACTAGACTAAACCCAGTCCCCACTGACAGCTGCTCAGTGGGTTCTAATTGAATTTGAAAATGTACTTCTCTAAATGATCACTCGGAACCAGTAAAATTCTAGTTTCTGCTTTGGCTTAATTGCCATTTTGCTCTGTAATCTACAGCAGGTGATTTTTGCTCTCATTTCCCAAGTCTCTCCCTCTATGGGAATTGAGCAAATAAGTGCTTGAGTTGAAGGGCTGCACTGTATAAAGCTGTTTTTTTTTTTTTAGGGCAAAGGCAGAGGGAAGGGGTACAAGGTGGGTATGTGACCTGAAAGTCCCTTGAAAAGAACAGAGCTATATTCTAGTCACCTCTGTCCTCAATATTCTCTCAGACATCTGAAGGAGTTATGATTTTCAGAATCACATGAGGAAGCTAGTTAACTATAAAAAAAATGTGAAGGAGACATAAGGAAAGAAGGTATCTCAGAACAATACTTCTTATCAAGATGAGGAACTAAATTTAAAAGTATTTAACTATGTAACCACACTTAACTGCATTATTCACACACCGACCTGTTGTCAGTCTCTGTGAGTAGGCAATCAGTTGTATGGCATGATTAAAGAGTTCCAGTCAAGCTGGGTGTGGTGGTAAATACTTACAATGCCAGCACTTGGGAGCCTGAGGTACCAGGCCTGCAATTTGGAGACCAGCCTGGGCAACACAGGGAGAGAGTCTCAAAAAGGGTGGGAGATGTAGCTTATGGTGGAACTCTTGCTTGGCATGTGGAAGGCCCGGGGTTCCATTCCTAGTACAAAAGGATCATTAAGCCAGGCACTGCTGGCTCATGCCTGTAATCCTAGTTATCTAGGAGGCTGAGATCTGAAGATGGAATTTCACAGCTAACCCACTAAAAAAAAAAGGTTGCAAGGCCAGGCATTGGTGGCTCACGCCTGTAATCCTAGCTACTCAGGAGGTTGAGATCTGAGGATCATGGTTCAAAGCCAGCCTGGGCAGGAAAGTCCATGAAACTCTTATCTCCAATGAACCACCGGAAAATCGGAAGTGGCACTGTAGCTCAAGTGGTAGAGCGCTAGCCTTGAGCTGAAGAGCTGAGGGGCAGCCTAGAGTTCAAGCCCCATGACCGACAAAAAAAAAAAAAAAAGTTGGAAGTAGAGTTGTGGCTCAAGTGGTAGAGCACTAGCCTTGAGCAAAAAAGCTCAGGGATAGTGCCCAGGCCCTGAGATTTTGTTTTTGTTTGTTTGCTTTTTAAAAAGGGATTTACTAGCCAAGTGACTGTTCCTAGAGCAAGAATCACATCTACTTTGAGTGTTGTTATAGTGCTCTGAGTTAATTTAATCAAGTCTGATGGTGAGCACACTACAGTACAAGGGACCCTTCATAGTAAATACTGATCACTAAACAATGCCAGTCTTTGACATCTAATGCCTGGTTGCACATGTGTGAGACAGACAAGTGAACTGAAAACAGTTGGATGTGTGTAGAGCCACGCACACATGTCCACACACGTTCCCACCCACATTTCCCTGGAGCGTGATCATCTCTCTAACCTCACCCAGGACATTTGGCTTTGTATGTTGTTTTGCATGTGACATCAATTCAAGGGTTTTTTCCCCTCCAGAAGCTACCAGGGGAAAGTATTCATCAGAGCATGTGGAAAGATACTAAAGTCCACTGTTGATTCCTACAATTCCTCTTCTTTTTCTTCTTCAAGTTGAGATGTTCAATTCCTTGTTTTCTTTCAAATAATTTTTTCTTAGTGAGATGAACACTTCAAAACAACAAGGCACCATTGTAGGAGACATTGCAGACTTGCTAGTGTGGGCAACTAGGCAAGATGGCACTGCTAGGGGGTGGGGATTGATGATTGACCAAGCGACCTCCCTACATGACACCCAGTGTCCCAGAGAGGAAGGACATGGCCATTAGCCTGCCACGCCTTCAGAGACAGTGCAAAAGTCAGCCTTGGCCACAGCCAAAGGAGATGTTTCTTCTTCATTTTTCTGAAAACCACTTTTTCCTAAGCAAGGGACTCAGGGTGAAACATGTTTTCTCTCTTGTGGTTTAAAAAAACAAAACACAAACTGCCCCTCTGCGCTGCACCAGTCCTTATCGGCCTTGCTCAAGGGAGAGATAAATTGCTCTGCCTGGTGTCCTTGGTCATCTCTTGGTTGCACTTGACAGCCTGAGTCATATTCTAGACCCCAGTTCCCAACCCCTGGCCTTGGCAGAGATGACCACCTCCCTAGTATGGAATTTGGAATGTCACTGAGCCCCCAGGACTTGCTCTTTTTTCACTCTGGGGGTATTTTTTTTTTTAATGCAATCCATTCTCTTAGATTCCCATGTCCCAAGAAGCTGCTTTCTGTCTAATGGAACATTCTGTTGCTGTTCACTGAAAGCAGTCATATTTTGTTCTTTTCATCAAGAAATGTTTTAATCGGGCGCTTTGAGTTGAAAAGGGCTCCATGCTCAGAAAGAGGGTGGCTTTGTCTGTCCCCTTCCATGACCTCTGACAGCTCCAGCAAGGCTGCAGACAAGACACTGAGGAGAAATGCCGAGCGCTGCTCTGGCAGAGTATCAGGGTTTGCACAGAAACTACTAGCCAGGCTGTTTGGATATGCTGAAATGTCATCTCTCCATTTTGGATGCCACTCACTTGTTTAGTTAATGCTAGAGGGGAAAACAGAATTTGTTCTCCAGGGAGAGACAGCAGGAGAAAACAGGCATGCAGTCAACTGACAATGTTCCAGCAACTTTGTCACATGCCAGAGTTAAAACTCACCATTATTGCATCCACAGACCACCAGCCAATTTGAGTCTCCTTCATAGAATGCTGGCCTCCAGTAGAGCACTGAAACCACCTAAACATAGAGGTAGTGCTATACTCACTCTACTCTGTTAACTCCAATTCTTAGGAAAGGAAGCAGAGTTTCATAACCTTTATTATGTGTCAGGCTTGGGGCCTTTATTTATGTTATTTAACTTAATCCCAACAGCATAGAAAATAGATACTATGGCTGTGAGAACTGCGCACATAGAGATTTGTTGTGTTTATGTTCGTGTGATTTGCAAACTTAATTTGGTTAGATCACTGCTCAAATGTGTCCTTTGATAAGCTTCTTCTGAGAATCTTATCTACAACCACAGCACTGGTCATTTTCTACTGTCTAACACTTTGTCACAGTTATGGTCTAGATGAATTCCTTATGCTAACATGTTAATTCTTTCTCCAACTATGTTTAGTATGGAATCTTTCAAACTGTGTGTCTACTCTCCTGACCAATGGCTGTATTTTTCATCTTCATGATTTCTAATGTTATATTAATATGTTATCCACCAAGTAGCATATATTGGTGACATATAGCTTGCTTGCTTGCTTGCTTCCTCCCTTCCCCCCCGCCCCCTTTCTTTCTTGTGGCTGAACCCAGGGCCTCAGCACTGTCCCAGGCTTTTTGCTCAAGGCTACAATTATACCACTTGAGCCACAACGCCCCTTCTGGCTTTTTGTGTTTATATGGAACTGAGGAATCGAACCCAGGGCTTCATACATGCTCGGCAAGCACTCTATCACTACGCCACATTCTCATCCATCTCCCTCCCTCCCTCCCTCCCTCCCTCCCTCCCTCCCTTCCTTCCTTCCTCCCTCCCTCCCTCCCTCCCTTCCTTCCTTCCTTCCTTCCTTCCTTCCTTCCTTCCTTCTTTCTTCCTTCCTTTTGCCAATACCAGGGCTTGAACTCAGGGCTTTGAACTCAGTTGGCTTCATTGTTTGGTTGTTGCTCTACCACTTGAGCCATGTCTCCAGTCCTTTTCACTTTAATTCTGGGATGGCTGTGACCTATTATGGTCTTCCTCAGCTCTGCTTCCTGCATAGCTAGGATTATAGGTGAGAGCCACTGTGCCCAGTTCCTCCTCCTCTGCCTCTTTCTCTTTCTTCTTTAAAACAAAAAACAAAAAAACACCCTTATATGTTAAACACTGTAATGCTTAGAACAAATACAGCTATGGCTTCTACAATTTTTGTGGGAGTCAAGGAAGCCAGCATCCCCTTCTTCTCTGCGATGTCCTGTTAGGGACACAAGTTAAAAATCACTTGAAAGCTGCAGAAATCCTGAATTTAAAGTTCTAATTCCAGCTGGGCCACTCAGAAAGAATGTGGCTTTTGAGAAATTGCCTAACCTCTTATAGGTTGTTTGTTTTCTGCGAATTGAAGATCGCAGTTCTCACCTACTTCAGCAATTGTTGTGAAAAGTACTTGCAGCCTGTGAAGAAAAATAGCTAGAAAAATGGCACGTGAATGTCAACTATTCTTTTCTTAGTTTCTTCCCGTTTGCACAATCATGACTTACTCACAGCCGTGGTCTAGGAGACAGAGCCATACTGTATGGGACCCAAACACTGTGATCTACTTACTTCTGTGGTTTCCAAAAAGCAGTAGTGTCATTTCTTTTTTCTTTTTTTGCCAATCCTGGGCTTGAACTCAGTGCCTGGGAACTGTCCCTGAGCCTCTTTGTGTTCAAGGCTGGCACTCTACCACTTAAACTACAGCACCACTTCCAGCTTTTTTTTTTTTTAGTAGTTTATTGGAAAGAGAATCTCACAGGAACTTTTCTGCCCAAGCTGGCTTCGAACCACAATGCTCAGATCTCAGCCTCCTGAGTAGCTAGGATTTTAGGTGTGAACCACTGGTGCCCAGCAGCAATTGTCATTCTTTTGTTTCATTTTTAAAGCAGGGGTTTTCTGCATAGTCCAGGTTTAACCTGGAACTTGTGATTCTCCTTCAGTATCCCAAGTCCTAAAGTGACTGCTATGTGCCACCATACCTGGCAGAAATGGTCATTTTAAAGGCATTTATTGTTGTTATTTTTGCTTCCATGTTGTTCTTGGATTGTCTTTTCTACTTTTCTCAAACAGTTCACTTCTGTGTCTCAGCCTCCGCTGCACTCGGAAACCCAAACCTCTGCCCTCAGGCACATTTGCCTGGATCATTCTGTTTGATCCAGGCACTCTATGTGTACCAGCTGACATTGTCATTTAAACTTTTAATTTGGGATGGAGCCTATTTTAGCAAGGAATAACAAGGCCCTAGCCTCTATTTCCTTTTAAAAAATTCTTTTTATTGTTATTCTAAAGGTGATGTATAGAGATGTTACAGTTCAGTTAAAGAATACATTTCTTGGGGCTTGGAAGGTGGCTTAGTGGTAAAGTGGTTGCCTTGCATTCATGAGACCCTGGGTTCCATTCCTCAACACCACATAAGCAAAAAGAAAAAAGCCAGAAGTGGTGCTGTGGCTCAAGTGGTAGAGCACTAGCCTTGAGCTGAAGAGCTGAGGGACAGTGCCCAGGCCCAGAGTTCATACCCCACGACCAGATCCTTCCCCCCCCCCAAAAAAATGCATTTCTTTTTGGACAATGTCACCCCTTCCCTTGCTCTCTCCCAGCATACCAAAGGGATATGGCAAATAGAAACACCAACTCTCTTCTCCGGGTTGTATCTGGGAAACTATTATTTCTAGCACTCCTGTTGTTCAGTACTTTCTGTTGCAGCATTAAACCTGCAGAGAATAAGACATTGACTCCAGCCCCTTCCTCTGAGGCCCTCCCATTAGCAAAGCCAGAGAGCTTTGCAATGACAGTGATGTTGGTGGAAAAGTGGCTTACCGATGGGATTTGACAGAGGACATCATGTTAAATTCCTTAAAGTCGGGGCCACCTGAAATAATGGGCTTGATTTGGAGGGTGGTGCTTGAGGAAATTCTGTGCCTAGACTGTTCTCAGCTGCTCCACAGCAGCTCATTGCTAGTGATGTCCCCCTATTATACAACACCAAGGCTGAATTTTGAAACGGTGCAGGCTGCCTTGAGTTATCCTTCCACATTCCCAGATAGGCACTGGCTACAGAACAAAGATAGATGGGAATGGGTGTTGTATTGAACTGGACAGACTTGACTGGTGATCTTGTAATTCCTATAGTAGCAGAACTCTAGGACTATAGAATCTACAGCTCCTCCTTAAGAGAGAGCTTGTTGGATCCTCTGAGGGGCTGATGCTTTAGATGACCTGCTAATTTGCAGGGTAGGACAATCATTCTGCCACACATCATACAGACTAATAGAGCTTAATTCAGAACCTGCTCACTCAGAGATTTCCTTCCTTTGCTGTCTGTTTTGACCATTTCTCTAGGTTCATAGCTCATTTGACTTTAGCTGAACCATTGAGGCTCTTTCTAGAACTGTGCATCCATCTCTGCATTTTCTTTGGAACAGCAGTCCATTGGGGAAGAAGAATCAGGTAAAAGGACAACGCCTGTTAGTAGAGAACTCACTGGCAGCGAGACCCACTCTGCCTGCCAGAGGGGCACTGGGACTTTACTGTTTGGCTTCTTCTCATTGCTGAGATTTGTTCCTTGATGTTCCTCTAAAATGCAATAATCTCTCTGGCCCGGACATCAAGATGCTGGCATTGTTCCAGGAAGCAATTTGGAAGAGATGCTTCTTTGCCTCTTGTATTCTCCCCATGCCCGGAGCTCAACCTTTTATCTCCTCATGATACAGAGGGGCCACACCTCCCACTGCCCCTGACTCCTACCCTTGCCATCCTCTGAACAGGGCTTCTGGTGCATAGGCAGGGCTCTGCAGCACCCCAGAGATTGGCCCAGTGCAGCATTTGACCTCGGGCTTCACTAGCTTTCAAGTTGAAAACTAAGAGCTCATTTGGTAAATGGGTATAAGATGTGTTTCATGTCTGCATACACCATTTAATTCTGGTCCCTGGCTGTGCACGAGCAAAGGGGCCCAGTGTGTAGGATAATTGAAATCTCATGCAAATGGGTTTTAAACTTCCTCCCCCGACCAGATCTTTTATCAGAGGTCTTCACTTCCCCATTTTCTACTTTCGTTTTCTCCCTCCAAGCTCTGTTTTGGGAACTAATGGACCGGGACAAAAACAAAAGGCTGGCAGTCAAGGGAATGTAGAGATAAGGAGCCTGGATCATTGGCAGACTGGACCACAGTCTCCTAAACTGACAGAATCCCCTCTCACAGGACTAGGAAAAAAAAAAACTTACCACCCTTTACCTGCTCAAAACTGCAGCCTTGCATGTCCCTTGTCTAATATGGGTCCCACCACCAGGGTAGAGGCCAATAGGGAGGCGTTGCCATTGAGATGGCTGGAGTGGGAAGAGTTGGTTGTTGAAGAAGCAGGGAGTCCTGTCTGAGCCTATGTTTTTAGCCTCAGCACTGGCTGGCAAGCAGGACAGACAGGCAAATGCCCACAGGTACTGGATGTAAAGGAGAACTGGCCCTGGGTGGATTTGCATATGGTTACAGGAAGCTAAAGTTAGATTTAGGCTCACACTTGGTGGAGGGGCCACAGTTAGCTGTTTCCTCAGTCAAGGTGAGGGCTTGCCTAATGCTTTAGTCAAGACCAGACCTGGCTTGTTTCTTGGAATCATAAGTGGAGCCCCAGGCCATAGTTATTTTGAGGTTAAGGTCAGAGAAAAAAAAAAAAAAAAAAAACCCAAACACATCTACTTCTTCCCTCCCCTCGATCAAGGCTGCCTAGCACAGATTTAAAGGTTAAAGGGTGGACTTGAAGGGCCATTGAGTCTTACCCATTCATTGTTTCTCTCTTTTTCCACCTATTCCTTTTAATGTGGAAAAGCCCATCTTCCCCTCACCCCTTCCCAGACCTAAAGCCTCAAGACACCACAAAAGCAGGGTCTAACCTGCGTTGCTCATGGGTTTTCCTTGACCATCCCAGTGAACCTGACTTCTCTCTTTAGTGTGTGCCTGTCATCCTTCTGGCCTCTGGCCCCACAAAGAGTGGCCAGACCTTACCCCAATTCTCAGTGCTCAGCCCCTCTAGCCTTCTATGCTGCTTTTCTCGTTAGCTGTATTTTGAGTGTCTGAATTAATTCCAACAAACTTTGAGCCACCCAGTTCACTCCCAGGATGTCCCTGTGTGTGCTGGAGCCAGGGGTCTGGAAGAGGGCGCTGCCTCTGCCAGCCACAGACAGCTGCGGGCCCAGGAGGCTTTCAGCAGTGTGTACTGAGCCATGCGCACTCTTTAAATCTTGTCAGGGCTCCCAGCAGCTCCAGCTTCCTCTCAGATGTGGTCCCAGAGCTGCCCCTGAAGTCCAGGCCAGTAAACAGGAGGTCTATTTTGCTCTTCCTGGGGGCATCCATGTGGTGGTAAAGGCATAACACCTCCTTTCTATTTCTTTTTACAAAGGCTTCAGGGTGTGTGCTGTGACGGAGGGCTGGGGGTGGCCGTTGGATGTGTGGCATGGGCTAGCAGCCGCCTTTTATCAGGACTGTGAGGGTGGGTGAAGTCTTGTCCACAGCAGTCTCTGTGACCTTGTGTGGGTGTGGGGGGGGGGAGGATGCGGTAGAGAGAGGAATGCTCAGATTTCTGGCTCCATCTTCATATCAGGCAGCCTGCCCAGTCCCGGTGAGTAAGAGCACATTCCCTTTTTTGGTCCTGGAAATTGAGGACTGTTCTGTTGTCAGGAAAAAGCTATAGATTGCAGGACTATGATAGGCTGGTGGTGACTGGATCCTGCTCTGCTCCCTAGAAGAACAGTGAGAGGAGAGGAGCAGATGGAGCAGATGGCAGAAGACTGTCTAGGAAATTGCTGCCCACAGTCCTACCTGGGATATTTTTACCTGGCAGGGTTTCGTGTGTGTGTGTGTGTGTGTGTGTGTGTGTGTGTGTGTGACAACAGAAAAAATAAAGACTCTATTCTCAAGGAATTAAGCGGCTGGTAGAGAGCTGACTGGACCCAGGAATATATGAACAAATGCAAGAATGGCACAACCCACAGCCATGTAAATTATGGGTGCAGGTGGCTCAGAGGCAGCCTGTGACCCTCACAGGCTCCTGAATGAGCGCGATGACACGGGCTTTTACAACAGGGACATTTACAACATGAACCCTCAGGTATGCTACATCACGTTCTCACATTTCCGTGTACGTATTGTTCCAAGCGATTTATTCTGAAAGAAATGTTGCCTTCCTGGAGTCGCTTTGGGGTGCAGCCCCTGACATAACCAGCTCCTTAGATAAGAAAGTCATTCTGTGTGGTTGGTGTATGGGGATTTTGGTCACCTTATCAAACTAGCAAACTTTGGGCTGCCCTCAGGAGGCTGAGATCTAAGGATTACAGTTCAAAACCAGCCCAGGCAGGAACGTCTGAGAGACTCTTAAACTTCAATTAAGCACCAAAAAGCTGCAAATGGAACTATGGCTCAAATGGTAGTGTGCTAGCATTGAGAGAAAAAAAAAGTTAAGAGACCAGTGTCCATGTCCTGAGTTCAAGCCCCAGTACTGGAATAACAACAACAAAAGTAGTAAACTGGCTGGCACCACGTCCAGCTCCACACTTAAATAAAGCCAGCTGTGCAATCCACCACACTGCTAAAAGATGGCTTTTGCTGCTTCATCAGAATCCCCTGTGCTGAAGCACACAGGGACAGAGAGAGGCAAGTGGTGGTCTCTGGGTCTGCCCTGATTTACCAGGAGCACACCTGGAGATTTTCTTCTTTTGGGAGTTGAAGCTGGACTGCAGAGTCAAGGTTTCTCTGACCAGGGTGTTATGGCCGGGATACTTTGTGGTCAGGACTTGTGAATGCACAAAGGTGTTCTTCAGCATCCCTGGCCTCTGCTGGCTCTCCACTCCCTCCACTATGACAACCCATTCTCCCAGTGGACCATGGGCCCGCCCCAGATGAAAGGCACAAATCCTGCAAACCAGGGATGCCTCTGCCCCTTGTTTTGGAAAGGGTTTGACTTCCAGAATGGAAACAGAATCAAGAGGTCATGGAATTCAGTGTGACTCAGATTTGAGTGATGTGTGGTATCTTCCCAAGAACAAAATCTCAAGGAAGATTCCCAGTGTTGGTGTAAATTATTTTCATCGGATTGGTAGCTAAATAGGACACTCAGAAAACTGGCCATATGTCCCACAGGCTTGTCAGTTTTTTACAACTATAAAGCCAAAGCAACTCCTGTTTTTGACAAACCAAATTTTAAAAAAACAATACAATTCATTAACAATGCTGCTGTCATAGGATGGCTGTGAGATTGGGTAGAGCAAATCACTGTTTCCTTTGTCACTGAGGCAGGGAATTGGTTCTTTGGATTGACTGGAAGTGCTTCTTTTGTCACATGACTCACATCTCACTCCAAGCAGTTTATAAACTCCCGTGAAGGCTTTGCCTGTGAACTTTCAGTGAGGCCACTTGGCAAATGCCCACTCCACTCCTGAAGGTCACCTGGGTTTGCTTCTTATTGGCTTGAGACAATTAAGACAGCACACTAAGGTCCCAATAGTATCAGAAATTAAGCTGGAATCCTAGTTTGACACCAGCCTGGGAAGGAAAGTCCATGAGACTTTGCAACTAATCTCCAAAAGAAAAAAAAATGTGAAAGAGGAGCTGTGGTTCAAATGGTAGTGTATTAGCCTTGAGTACAAAAGCTTAGGGATAGTGCCCAGGCTGAGTTCAAGCCCCAGGACCGGAGAGTGGGTGAGGGGTTGGGGGAGATTGATTGTTCTTCAGATTTAGTTCAGTAGAAGAGCACTTTCCTGGCAAATGTAAGGCCCAGAGTTTGGTCCTCAGCTTTGTAAAACAACAGACACTAAAGATGAGGAAAAGATCCAGAGATGCCCCAGTGCTAGTAGGCTCAATGCTGCTGGAGAGAAGCCTCTGGTTTGGGAGCCAGAACTCTTCCCTCTCTTTCTGTCTTTTTTTTTTTTTTTTGTCAGTCATGGGGCTTGAACTCTGGGCCTGGGCGCTGTCCCTCAGCTCTTCAGCTCAAGGCCAGCGCTCTACCTGTTGAGCCACAGTGCCACTTCCGGTTTTCTGGTGGGTTAATTGGAGATAAGAGTCTCACAGCTGGCTTTGATCCATGATCCTCAGATCTCAGCCTCCTGAGTAGCTAGGATTACAGGTGTAATGCACCAGTGCTTGGCTTTTCTTCTGTCTTTTTAACCCAACATCATGGAATTCTGAGACAACTATGCAAAAGATTTGGCGTATTGCCTTAGCTAGACATTTCAAATGCATCTTTTAAAGGTACAGAATGGAAATAGGGAGTTCCTTTTGTAGATACTGATCTTTTAGTGCTTAGTAGTACAGTTAGAAAGCACTGCATGTGTGAATGAAATATAACATGCATATGCAAAAGTGCGTTAAACATAAATACTCTAGTAAGTGATTTTAAAGGGACAACCAGGTAAAAAATTAGAATGTTCTCAGTCTTCGGAAGTCTTGGTATTCTCCTTTTTGTCCCCTAAAAGTAATTGCCATCATGGTTATGATACTTATCTCCTTGCTTTTCTTTCTTCACAGCTCCTCTGCCCATCTCTGAACAGCATAGTTCATCTTTGTCTGTTCTTGAGCACTATGTTAACAGACCTTCAGATGTATTTGCGTATGGCTGCTTTTGCTCAATCGTCTGTGGGCTGTTGTAAGTGGTTCTAGTTCTTACACTTTCTATGGTGGCAGACCTTTGGACTGTTTCCAGATTGGGGCGATTGTGAACAATTCTTCTATAAACACTCTTGTATATTTCCTGGTCCACAGGATGTACATTGGCACTTACCTCCACAGCATTTTTCCCACAGTGAATTTGCTTCCATTGTAAAGAGCAGTATGAATCACACCTTAGTAGATCAGGGCAAATGTTTTCCAAGATTCTTGCTTTCATTCAAACGGCCACCAGCAATGGCTCTCATTATACTCCCCCAAACTTTAGTTTTCAACTAATCAGGTTAGCATTTTCCTGATGACTAAATAAAAACCAAGCAGTTTTTGCTACAAGTTTCTAATAAAATTTGTAAACTTCTTCCTATATAATGTGTCTGTTAAGTTTTCATTGTTGATTTTTATGTGCCGGTACTGGGGCTTGACCTCAGGGCCTGCCCATTATTCCTTAGCGTTTTTGCTTAAGGATGGCACTCTACCACTGGCTTTTTGATGGTTAAAATTGGAGATAATAGTCTCACAGACTTACCTGCCCTGGCTGGCTTTGAACCACAATCCTCTGATTTTAGTTTCCTGAGTAGCTAGGATTACAGGCATGAGCCATTGTTATTATTAAGGTGTCATATAAAAGGATCACTATTTCATAAGTCAGGTAATGAGTACAATCCTTTTTGGACAAAAATGTCAACTCTTCCTTTGCTTTCCCCCAGATGCCTGTTTTTATTACAATCCTTCTATTGTTAAATTTGCATTTTATTTTAAAATAAATTTAATCTTTGTTAGAAGCATATTTAATATCGATGTTTAATTTTCATAGTTTTCTCCTGAGCAATATCTATAATTAAAGGTAAAAGGTCTTAAGTTCTGTAAACTTTAAAGTAATTTTTAACTCCAAATCACTGAAAAGATAATAACATTAGAAGCTCACAAAAAAGTAAACTTCCAGATCCCTTTCCTTATCTCCATTTTCAACTCTAACATCCTTTCATTGAATTTTTTCTCCCTCTTGTTTCCCTACATTTTCATAGAGAACAAACACAGTCTTCTATATCCTTTGTTAAAATTAACATGTGTGGGGAAGGTTATTTATTATTCTGTTCTCTATTTCTCATGTTGAATATTGTATGCATTGTTATGAGTTAGCTAAATGTCAATACCATTGTACCTATGACCTTTGCAGCTAATGTAATGTTAAATAAAATATATGTGCATGGCTTTCATAGTTACATAAATTTAAATTTTTTTAGTTTATTATTATTATAAAGGTGATTCACAGGGGGTAGAGTTACATGAGTCAGGTAGCGAATACGTTTCCTTTAGGACAATGTCACCCTTCCGTCTTTCTCTCCCAGTTTTTCCCTCTCATCCCCACTCATAAGTTGTATAGTTCATTTTCAACATAGTGTCCAGTGAGAACCATTACTGTATTTGTTCACTCTTTGTCCCTCTATTTCTGTTCCTCCCCTTACATTCCCAAAGACAGGTAAGCAAACAAACAGCACAAGAAGGAAAGAAAACAAAACAAGCAAAAAAAAGAATAAAAACTCTTGTTGTCATTTCCTGGAATTCATTTCGATAAATATTATTTTGCATGATCAGATGTATATAGGCATTGTGACTCTAAATAAAAAATTTTTTTTAAAAATCTTACAAAAGCCCGAGTTCTAGTTTCACTCACCTGATCTCCTTTAGACATTTGGGAATGAGCTTACGGGCAAAGAGCAAAGCCCATGCAATCTACCACTAAATAAATTATTCAGTAATCTCTGATGTCCTTGCAACATGAGAATCTCCTATTAAAAAAATAAATAGCTGCACTGCTTACTGAGGCACGTGCTTGCTATTTATAGTCTTTGTGGAAGTTGCTTTGCTAGCAAACAGACTAGAACTCCCTGGTAATCTATAAGGAGTGATGGTTATTTCAGGATTGCAGAGGAAGACCAAGCAGATACATTATTTCTTAGATTGTTCTCATCTCTCCCTGGAAACTCAAACAGGGGCAAAGTACGAGTCCCTCCCAGGTCCAATGACATGTGTTTTATGACTCTATCTAGGCAATGGGTCCCATTTCTTTAAAAAAAAAAATGGTTATTTTCATTTTCTGCTAAGAATGTCAATTATCTCTCATGGACAAATAGGATTTTGGGATGCTGAACCTCTATCTTATCTCTCCTTCCCCAGGTACAGCATGATGGGTAAGACCTTGCAGGGAGTCACCAAGCCCAGAAGCCCACCTGCAGATTAGAGAGGGCACATGGCCTAAACAAATTCTCTGGAGAAGGCCTGAAAAGAGAAAAAGCGCTGTCTATTCTTCATAGATTAGTTTTTCAATTAAAACTATCTCATGAATATAGAAACATAATTAGTAACTGGACAAAGTCATTTCATTTATAATAGAGCCGTGGCAGCTGGAAGAGGCAACTTAACTTCTTATTCAGAGTATGCATGACAACTATTAAAAACTTGTCATTAGTTGAAATCTGGCATCCAGTCATGTGTGAAAAGCAGACCTAGATGGAATTCTGAATGTGCTGAAGGAAATGTGGACTGACGATTAATCTGGAAATACGTTAAACACTGTTTGGATTTTTCAACCTCATCACACAGTTGTTCAAGAGTAGTTCCTGACAACATGGCACACATAATTAGTAAAAGAAGTTAAAATGCACAAATAGTTTTTTAATTAAATTACTACAGTGACGTCTTACTAATTAGTAATACCTATTAGAATGCGTACATTTTAAAGTAGTGACAACAACAGCCGGGCACTGGTGGCTTATGCCTGCAATCCTAGCTACGCAGGAGGCTGAGACCCAAGGATCACAATTTGAAGCCAACCTGTGCAGGAAAGTCTGTGAGACTTTTTTTTTTGTTAGTCCTGAGGTGGAACTCTGGGCCTGGGCACTGTCCCTGAGCTTCTTTTGCTCAAGGTTACCACTCTACCACTTGAGCCACAGTGCCACTTCTGGCTTTTCCTGAGTAATTTATTGGAGATAAGAGTCTTCATGGACTTTCCTGTCCCACTGGTTTCAAATCACGATCTTCAGATCTCAGCCTCCTGAGTAGCTAGGATTACAGGCGTGAGCCACTGATGCCCGGTTCTGTAAGACTCGTATCTCCAATAAACCACCCAAAAATTAGAAGTGGAGCTGTGGCTCAAAGTGGTAGAAAGCTAGCCTTCAGTACAAAAGCTCAGGGACAGCACTCAGGCCCTGAGTTCAAATGCCATGACTAACAATATAAAATGATACAGTGATAATACCAACAGCTGTCAAGAACATAAAGGAAATAGATCATTCTATACATTGCTCACCAGGCCTGGTCACTCTGGAGAACACTTAGTAGGTCTTTATATAGCTTAAACAGTTATAACACAACCCAGCAGGTATAACTCTTGAGGTATTTCTTCCAGAATAGAAGTTTTCTCTATATACAAAAACCTGTAAATGAATATTCATAGCAACTTTATTTATCATAGGTCCAAACTGGAAACCACCCAGATTTCCATCTCTGGGTGAGTGGTAAACAAACTGTGATATGTCTATATATAGGAATAGCAGCAAAAATGGGGGAAACTATACATGCAAAAACTTGGGTGACTTTCTTTTTTTTTTTTTTTCTTTTTTTTTTTTTTTTTGGGTCTGGTCGTGGGGCCTGAACTCTGGGCCTGGGCGCTGTCCCTCAGCTCTTCAGCTCAAGGCTAGCGCTCTACCACTTGAGCCATAGCACCACTTCCAGCTTTTTTCTTTTTGCTTATGTGGTGCTGAGGAATCAAACCCAGGGCCTCAGGCATGCAAGGCAAGCACTCTACCACTGAGCCAACATCCCAGCCCTTGGGTGACTTTCAAAAGAGACCAAATTAAAAAAAAAAAAAACTAATCCCAAAGAGTTACATATTTTATGGTTTCATAGCTAAAACACTTTTTTTTTAAGACAGGGTTTAACGATGTTGCTGGCCCCATATACCTTGGGCTCAATAGACATTGATTCTTCTGTCTTAGTCTGGGGAGTAGCTGGGGTTACAGGCATGTACCTCCACAACTTATTTGACTTTTTGTTTTTTTTGCCAGTCCTGGGGCTTGAACTCAGGGCCTATACTCTGTCTCTGAGCCTCTCTATGCTCAAGGCTAGTGCTCTTCTGCTTGAGCCATAGCTCCACTTCTGGCTTTTTCTGAGTAGTTTATTGGGGATGAGAGTCTCATGGACTTTCCTGCCTGGGCTGGCTTTGAACCATGATCCTAAGATCTCAGCCTCCTGAGAAGTTAAGATTATAGGCGTGTGAGACATCAGCACCCAGTTTATTTGACTTTTTTTTGTTTTTGGTCATTGGGGCCTGAACTCTGGGCTTGGGCACTGTCCCTAGCTCTTCAGCTCAAGGCAAGTGCTCTATCATTTGAGCCACAGTGCCACTTCTGGTTTTCTGGTGTTTTATTGGAGATGAGAGTCTCACGGACTTTACTGCCTGGGCTGACTTTGAACAGCAATCCTAAAATCTCAGCCTCCTGAGTAGCTAGGATTACAGGCATGAGCCATCAGCTCCTGGCTTTGACATTTTTTTTATTGTGAAAATACCGTACAGAGGGGTTACAATTACATGGGCAAGATAATGAGTACATTTCTTATCAAGCATTGTTGCCTCCTCCTTTGTTTCCCCTTCCCATCCCTGCCCTCCCATCTCCCCCCTCCCCCTGCCCCTCATACCACCCCCCTTTATTTGACATTTTTAAACAACCAAATTATAGTGATAGAAATCATATTGGTGATTGGTAGGGATTAGGGTTGGGGATGGAAGAGAGATCAAGAGCAAAATTGATGAGGTTATAAATAAAAAGGCAGTCTAAGAGATGGTGGTTGATAAGCAGGTGCCAGTGGCACAGAGCTGTAATCCTAGTTACATGGAAGGAAAAGACTAGTCCAGTCAGAAAAATCTGCAAAATTCCATCTCAGTGGAAAGAAGCTGACGGTGATGACATGTACCTTTCATCCCAGCTGCAATGGGAGCCCTAAACAGGCAGCCTGCAGCTCAGTCACGTGCCTGGGCAGAAATTGAGACCCTATCTCACAACAATCAGTAGAAAAAAGAGGGTAGAGGGCTGGGAAGGTGGCTCAGTGGTAGAGTGCTTGCCTTGCATGCCTGAGGCCCTGGGTTCGATTCCTCAGCACCACATAAGAAAAAAGAAAAAAGCTGGAAGTGGCGCTGTGGTTCAAGTGGTAGAGCGCTAGCCTTGAGCTGAAGAGCTGAGGGACAGCGTCCAGGCCCAGAGTTCAGGCCCCACAACTGGACGCCCCCCAAAAAAAAAGAAAAGAAAAGAAAAAAGAGGGTAGAAATGAAGCTCAGTAATAGAGGACCTACTTAGCAAGTTTGAGACCCTGAGTTCAAATGTCATACTGCCAGAGTGTGTGTGTATGTGTGTGTGTGTGAGAGAGAGAGAGAGAGAGAGAGAAGAAAAATTTATTGATAAAACAGCACTGAACGAAATATATACACATACAAGTACATGGAAGGTGGGTAAAACTGATTAAAATCTATGGATTGTGCCAATGTCAATATTTTGGTTGGGATAATATATATACTATAGTTTTTCTAGATTATCATTGAGGAATAAAAACTAGAGAAAGAACATAGTCCATCTTTCTGTATTCTTTTTCTTTCTTTTTTTCCTTTTTTTTCTTTTGGTCAGTTGTGGTGCTTGAACTCAGGGCCTAGGCACTGTCCCTGAGTTTTTTGGCTCAAGGATAGCGTTCTACCACTTGGAGCCACAATGCCACTTTCAGTTTTCTGGTGGTTAACTGGAAATAAGAGTCTAGAGACTTTCCTGCTCAGGCTGACTTTGCACTGTGACCAGCAGGTCTCAGCCTCCTGAGTAGCTAGGCTTATAGGTGTGAGCCACCAGTGCCCAGCTTTCTGTATTGTTTCCTATACTTAATGTGAATCTATAACTATTTCACAATAAAAAAGTATTTTTAAATGAATTGAAATGTTATATTCTCATGATGTATCTGTTACCTTTTTTTGTATAGAGAATAATTCTAGATGAGAAGTTAAAGAAAGACCAGTGGAAAACATTTGAAAAAGTTCCAAGTGGGAGATAAAGGCAGAATCTGGAGTTATACCTGTGCCTTGGTGTTTGTCTCCAAGTGTATATGTATGTGTGAGCATGTGTATATAGTATGTGCACACATGTGTGCTCATGTGCTGGAAAGGCATCAACAGATACCCTTTTGGGGGCACTGCAGCAGAGCTGGGGATAGAGCTCTTCACAATAAGGACACTGAGGTAATATCAGTGAGGAGGCTTCTAGCAGGAAGGAAGGAACAGATGGCCACTCTTTAAGAGGTCTGGGGACCCAGCCATGAGTTTTACTTTTGTAACTTACGTACACAGCATTAGATGGTTGACATTACTGCAGCTACTAGAATCAGGTTTGTTTTTTGTTAATGCAGTCAACCCACAGACAGAGCAGTGGATTATCTGGAGGCCCCTGCGAATGGAGCTGCGTGCGTCACCCACATCCATTGTGCTTCTGTTTGGTTATTAAACCTCAATTCCATTCACACACTCTCTTGAGTACATCCTCTGAGTGCCATGATCAGGGGGCTTGGGGATTTCAGTTATACCATTTTTTCTCTTGAATCCATAATTCCAATATGCACACAATATGAATGAGACAAGTAGGCCTACGGGTCTCTCCTTTGAGACCTCATTGGGCTCAAGGACTTGGGCATTACTTGAGCCTCACACTTCTGATTGCAGAGGTGGAAGGGATTGACTGGTTGGAGGGTGTTCAGGACTTCCCACTAGTGAGACTGTAACATTTAATACTTATTTCTTAATATTGATTCATAGGCTGTACCTAATAGGTTCCTTAATTCTGTATCAGAACACAGACAAGTTTCAAGTGTTAGTTCCTGTGGAGCTCTTTTTCCTGAGTATTTATGATTTTGGCTTATTTGCTGACCTTTAGATATTCTTTGCTGGATTGATGTGTTTAAAGCTTTATTCAAGTATCCTAAGAGATGTATACTGGGCGTTTCCACTTGAACATCGAATCTATTCTGTGTCTGGTTTCCTAGTGGTTCACCAGAATAGATAGGCAGATAGAAATGGTGGGGGAAGGGATGAGCTTTGGGGCTGGACAGATCTGCACTTGTCAGTTGAGTGACCTCAATTTAATGTCTCTGAAACCAAGGATCCTCAGCTTTAAGGCAAAGTGGAAGAGCCTAGGCTTTGAGGTCAGATTACCTGGTTTGAATCCTGCCTGGGTGTCTTTGGGTGAACTACTAAAGATCCCTATCCTGTTACTTTGCCTGTAAAATGTCTTGGCAAAGACTACGTCCCTTCTTCCTTAGTATGCCCTTAGTTTTAGCTGCATTCATAGCCTCCTAAATCAACTCTCTGAAAAGCAGAAAACAAAGGGTAAGGTAACTGGCATGTCACATACTCATACAGAGTCATCCACTGGTTCTAGGCATCTAAGGAGGTCTCTGTCCAATCATTAGTTGACCACTAGGTAGCTGGGCAGAGGCCTGGAGACTAGTGCCCAGCTAATTTAGACAACACTAGACCCTATCTTTCCCAGTGAAGCCTTCAGCCTGTGGCCTGCACACAATGGAAGTACTGGGAAGCTCCTGTTTTTATCCCTTGCTCAGATAGTCACATCCTACCACACCCCCTACCCCATGAACTCAGACGCACCACTTAGTAACATAAACTAGACTGAGGCTTTAATAGAGAAACAAGAACAAGGAAGGTTTGTGTCAGCCAGCCACACTGTCCTCTTTCTTACCTCTGATCTGTCTTTAGAATTCTTGTCTACCAAGCCGGGCACTGGTGGCTCACGCCTATAATCCTAGCTACTCAGGAGGCTGAGATCTGAGGATGGTGGTTCAAAGCCAGCCTGGGCAGGAAAGTCCATGAGACTCCTATCTCCCATAAACCACTACAAAACCTGAAATGGTGCTGTGGCTCAAGTGGTAGAGTGCTAGCCTTGAGCTTAAGAGCTGAAGAACAGCACCCAGGCCCAGAGTTCAAGCCCCATGACTGACCAAAAACAAACAAACAGTGTGTGTGTGTGTGTGTGTGTGTGTGTGTGTGTGTGTGTGTGTGTGTGTGTGTGTGTAGCGTCTGGGAATGTGGCTTAGTGGTAGAGTGCTTGCCTTGTATGCATAAAGCCCTGGGTTCAATTCCTCAGTACCACATAAACAGAAAAATCCAGAAGTGTTACCCTGGCTCAAGTGGTAGAGTGCTAGGCTTGAGAAAAAGATGTTCAGAGACAGTGCCTGGGCCCTGAGTTCAAGCCCCAAGACTGGTTAAAAAAAGAAAAAAAGAATAAAAGTGGAAGTGGAGCTGTGGTTCAAATGGTAGAGACAGCACTAGCCTCAAGAAAAAAGCTCAGGAGCAGTGCCCAAGTTCAAGCCCAGGCCTGGCACACACACCACAAAAGATGTATATATATATATATATATATATATATATATATATATATATGGCAAGTACCTGTCAGAAGGCAGGGCACTTTCCCTAGAGATGTATGTTCTTGTGAAAAATCAAGAATAAAGGGAATGAGGGACAAGCCAAGACGAATGGCAGCGGTGTTTACTAGAAAAAAATACTTGGAAGCAGAAGACACGCTTTCTTTTGGCTGGCCTCACGCTGGTTGTATTGGCCTGGAGCAAATCACTCTGATTTTCTGAACATCTGCTTCCACTGTGGAGGTGAAGAAGCCCTTCCTCCACCTCAGGTCATGGGGTGGGGGGGTGCAGGAGGCCGCTGGGAGGGGGTGTTGAGGGAACAATGGATAATCTGCCCTGTTTTTCTTTTCAGCCTGAATGAGAATCTCAGATACAGTTAGACCAGCTTTTCCCACGCAAGCTCCTGTGGTTCCCAACATGTCGGAACTTGTGGGCTTACTCACTGTGGCAAAGGAAAACTCCTTTAATTGTAAGAGTATCACCCTGGCAAACCAATTGTAGCTAAAAGAGTAGGAGCCCTGACTCATCCCAAATCTCCCTAAGCTGGTCTCACAGGCAGGGAGTTCAGGGCTCCATGAGTTCGTAGGAGAAAGGAGCCAGAGATGAGTTGAATTGGGGGTAGAACAGGAAGGAGGCTTTCTAGAAGCACAGCAGGGGACAAATCTCTAGAGGGACTGGGAGCGGGTCTGTCAGGGGAGATGGGAAATCATAGTAACAGCATGCCCGAGGGTTTAGAAAGTGTTGTTTCACAGAATGATTGAAAGGGCCCTCCCTTTATTGTCTATATTATTCTGCCCTTCGTGAAATTGCCACCCGGCTCAGAAAGCGGAGCTGACTCTTTCATGGTTCATACAGCATGGCGGAGGAAGATGGGTAGATTGCAAAATGAGAGCATTTAAATTCCAATCAGCACCTTCCCCAGGACTTTTCCTCTTGACGACCCTAAAAATCTCCTGAGCTGGAAGCTTCATTGTCCCCAGTGCGAAGGGGTTGAAAGGGGCCTAACAAGAAAGAGCCCTGGGAGTGGACGGATGGACGTTGACTCTGCAGGGCTGAGTTTTCTCCAGAGTGGGCTGTTTTAGAAGCCAATTCAGCTCCCTCTTCCTCCTCTTTGGCCTCCTGCTTTCCACCCTGGGATGAGGCCGAGTGAAGACCTTCCCTGGTCGGCCAGCGCCTTGCCGGCTGCCTGCCCAGCTTCCAGCACTGTAAGCCAAACACACTTCCACTTCGTGTACATTACACAGCCTTCAGCATTCCATGCTGCCAATAACAGCAGAAGGCAATAGGGCTTCTGCATGTCTTCATGCCTGATGCCAGGCTCAATCTGAGTGAGTGAAAGATGAGCCTCACTGGCCACTTCTGGAAATTCCAGACAACAGGTTCCAGCAGTGTGGGAGAATGAATGCCCTGCGCCGCATTCATTGACCCACAGAGGACAGGAGGCTGGAAAGAATCGCAGATGAATTCCTTTCTTTCCTCCTCTACTCCAAGGTATAGAGGGTCCACCTGTGTGACTGAGCTTCTGTCTTACTGTTTTCTTGGCTGCAAGTGTGATATTATATTAGTGCCCCCTTTCTGCCTCCCAGCCTCTCCCATTTCTGCTTTGTGGTGCCACACCTGTGTACACACACACACACACACACACACACACACACACACACTTGCATTAAGCCTGAGCACACAAACTGCCCCAGATGCTTTTTGTGGGAGACAGTCACTGTGACCCACAGTCCCGTCCCTCTGTGGCAGGCCCCATAATCTTCTTAAAGTCTTTGGACTAGAGGCCCCGCTCCTCCCTGGGTGACTTGGGCCTCCCATGGTGGCCAAGAGGCTCATTTCTCAGGCCACATTTCCTGGGTAAGAAAGCTCGAAGTTTTGTGTTTTTTTTCTTTTTTTTAATTTTTATTTTTTTTTATTGTGAAAATACTGTACAGAGGGGTTACAATTACATGGGCAAGATAGTGAGTGCATTTCTTATCAAGCATTGTAGCCTCCTCCTTTGTTTACCCTTCACATCCCTTCCCAGCCTCCCTCCCCCCCCACCCAATCCTCCCCCCCTCCCAAGTTGTAAAGTTCGTTTTTGACATGACAACTTGTACTTCTCATTGTTACAACAGGTCCACCTGTGTCCTTATTTAAACGACTTGTTTTTCCCCATCCCCTCCACAAATTATACCGACATCAAATACAGTGAAAGCAGGGGTTATACTGTGGGGGAGGGACATACAAAGCAACAAAGAAATAATCTTATAATTGCATTAGAAACAAATGCATGAAAGAAAAAAACATTTAAAATACATATCTTAGGGTTCATTTTCCTAACATCACCTTATCTGACCTTTTCTGCTTGATTCATACATATACTAGATATTGCAAATAAGGGAAATCATGGGACCTATGTTTCTTTAGGCTTGGCTTACTTCACTTAATATAATTTGTGGTTTTTTTTTTTTTTCTAAAGCACAAAGTTCCTGCCCATGGTGATAGGGACTTCTTTAACACTAAAAGGACAGCTCCATAAGAAAATACCAGCTTCTGGAAATTAGGGAGCCATTTCTAGTTAGAAATGATCCACATTTATAAAGAGATGAATATCCCCACTGCTGAATACAAATAAACAAAAAAAGAAAAATGGTTTAGCTGGACACTAATGAGTCTGACCTGTCAACCTTTCTACCTGGGAGGCAAAGAACAGGAGGATTGTGGATTGAGGCCAACTCTGGCATTAGCATGAGACCTCTTCTCAATCCATCGCTGGGGACAGTCATCCTAGCTCTGTAGGAGGCTGAGATCGGGAAGATCACAGTTTCAGGCCAAAAAAAAAAAGTCCTTGACCATGCCATCTGCCTGTCACCCTCGCTACAAAAATGAGACCTCATATCAAAATAATCATTATCAAAAAAATAAAAATAAAAAAGGGCTGGCAACATGGCTCAGTTGTAGAGAGCCTACTTAGCACGTACACAGCCCTGAGTTCAAAGCCCAATACTTCTTAAAAAAAAAAAAAAAAAAACAACTTTTACAGCATATGTGATCATTCATGTGTGACTCATTCAAACAAAGAAGACATCAGGAGGGTCAGGTGGACTTTTTTTTTTTTTTTGTCGGTCATGGGGCCTGAACTCTGGGCCTGGGCGCTGTCCCTCAGCTCTTCAGCTCAAGGCGAGCGCTCTACCACTTGAGCCACAGCGCCACTTCCGGCTTTTTTCTTTTTGCTTATGTGGTGCTGAGGAATCGAACCCAGCACCTCATGCATGCGAGGCAAGCGCTCTACCACTGAGCCACCTTCCCAGCCCAGGTGGACATTTTTAAACTGACCAGCAGAGACTGGCAGCATTTCCATCCTCAGACCTCCTCAGGAACCTGTCACCCCTCACATTTGGTAACTTTATCAAGTAGGCCATGGGGCGCTGCGTGTGAGGCCCGGGCACAGCTGTAACCTGAGCCTTCACCGGGAGTGGCGCTGGCTTGTCCCCAAGGAGAGAGCAGCTGCTGGGGCACAGAGCCGGCTGGAGCCCAGGACTCCCCCCCACGTGCCTGCCCAGGAGCCACAAATCCCCAGGGGGCCGGCGTGAAGCGGCAGGTGTGGCTGCAGGACCCCGCTTCCCCTCTCCTCCCCAAGCTGTCCCAGCCCATCCTCTGGCTCCTGCGCCTGCTTCTGCAGTTCTTCTCGGAAAAAGCAGCCTTTGCTCTTTTTTCTCCCATAGCATCAGCTTCACACCAACCTCCTGGCGTCCTGCTCAGCCTCTGTGAGGACACGATTTCCTACTTCCCACCAGCTAGAGCCAGTCCTGAAGCGGGTGGGTATACATCTCACATGGGGGTCGTCAGGTCCTGCCTGGCCGACTGAATGCGAATGCCCAGGAAGAGGCCAGGAGCCTGTGCGTCCAGCAAGCACTCAGGGAGACAGTATTTGCTGGCCAAGCCATCCTTTCCCACTGTCCCTCTTCCTGTCCAATCACAAACTGGTCGCGTTGCTCTTCACTTTGGGTGTCTGGGGTGGGGGCAGCATGGGTGGTATGATGGGCTGGCACCCGGTCCACCACCTTCTCTTGATGCAGGACTGAGGGGCTACAGAGAGATGTCATCCCGGGGACAGGACAAGCCTGACCGCGGGAGGCCGCGGGAGGAATGGAGGGAAGGCTGGAGTTGTCGCTGAAGCACTTACTTCTGGGTCCTGCCCTAGGGACTGACTCCTGAAGCCAGAACCGCGGGAAGCCTCTGGAAGTCCTTTTTCACACTCACCACGCAAGAGGCCCCTTCGGGGGACCCCTGAAGGGCAGGCCCCGGGAGCTTGCATCCTACATAAAGGGGCAAAGTGTTGCCACTGAGCGCTGTCCCGTCTTTATACCTTATTTTGAGACTGGTTATTGCTAAGTTGCCCAGCCTTATAGCATCCTAATACTGGGGTCACAGGCACAGACCACCATACCTAGCTTACATGGAGATTTTAGCAGGAAGATTTGTACATTATTTTTTTTTCTTAGCTCCATAGGTTATATACACTAAGGTGATGTTTCTTGTTTGCTTAATTTTTGTTTTTACAATGCTGGGAAATGGAACCCAAGGCCTCTTGCATGCCGGGCAAGTGCTCTACCTCTGAGCTGTACCCTAGACCATGCATTTTGAATTGTTAAAACTCATAAAGACTGTCTGTTGTGCTGTTCCTAGGTCCCTGGGCTGCCTTGTTGCCTGGGAACGTGGGAACGTGGATGTGTGCACAGAGGATGGACAGATGTCCTCTTACCATTGGTGTAGTCCGCTCTGCCACCCAGAGCTACGGGCCATATCTCTTCTTCCCCATTGCTGCTTCCTCCTCTTGGACCCCAGGCCAAGATGGCGTCCTTTCTCTGGCCACCTGCCCTACCCTCTCTTCTCGGCTCCACAATATGCTCCTTCAGAGAAGGCTCTGGGAGGAGGAGCTGCACGAAGCTGGCAGCACTAGGGCCTCAGGGTCTGAAAATGTGGCCTTGATATTGTTGCCTCTCCCAGGCTCCTTAACACTCTGTGGCTCATTCTATGCCCAAAGATGGTAACCTGGTTCCAGAGGGAAGAGCCTGCCTTTCTTGTGTGTGTGTGTGTGTGTGCATATATATATATACACACACATATATATACATATATATATGCATGGGGGCGGGGCATGCACACATGTGTGCGTGCCCGTACTGGGGCTTGAACAGATCCTAAGCTCTGTCCCTTAACTTTATCTCTCAAGGATGGCCCTCTACCACTTGAACCACAGCTCTACTTCTGGCTTTTGGGTGATTAGTAGGAGATAAGAATCTCATGGATGGGGCTGGGAAGGTGGCTCAGTGGTAGAGTGCTTGCCTTGCATGCCTGAGGCCCTGGCTTCGATTCCTCAGCACCACATAAGCAAAAAGAAAAAAGCCGGAAGTGGCACTGTGGCTCAAGTGGTAGAGCGCTAGCCTTGAGCTGAAGAGCTGAGGGACAGTGCCCAGGCCCAGAGTTCAGGCCCCACGACTGGACCACCCCCCCCCCCCAAAAAAAAAGGAATCTCATGGGTTTCCTGCTAGGGCTGACTTTGAACCTCGATCCTCAGATCTCAGCCTTCTGAGGATCTAGGATCACAGGTGTGAGCTGGCCCAGCACTCATGTCAGAGCATGCCCTTCTCACTTCTCCAGAGGTTCTCTGGGCTGCAGCCCCGGTCGGGAAATAGATCTATCTTTGTGCTTCCTTCCCTTTGTGGGCAGATGCAGGTGGAGGCGGTCTCTCTTTTTAAGAGAGAGACTCTGATCTTCTACATCCAGTCTGTATGCCATGCTATCAGTAATGCTTGAAAAAAATGCCCATCAGTCTTACTGCTTCTCTTCTTAAGCTCTTCCAACATCTTCCCCTTCCACTGGGAAGAGAATCCACATCCACCTGATCGCTGTGACTTGTCCATTCTCATCCGCTACTTTTCTCTGGCTTTGCAGTTCACATCCACGCCCTTCCTTCCACAGGACCTTTGCAGCTGGCTCTGTCTGGAGTGCTTTCCCCCTGGAGCTTCGCAAGGCTGCCTCTTTCCCTGCCCAGAGAGCCTCTAGCTACCTAGCTAAACGGCCATCCTCTCCCTTTATCCTACTTAGTCTCCTCACC
This sequence comes from Dipodomys spectabilis, assembly GCF_019054845.1. NCBI lineage: Eukaryota > Metazoa > Chordata > Mammalia > Rodentia > Heteromyidae > Dipodomys > Dipodomys spectabilis. The sequence goes on from NW_024870696.1 coordinate 15,655,992, forward strand.
CTGCTTTGCCTTCTTAGCATGAAGTGTCATCTTATAGTTATTAATCTACTTCTTTACCAAGTGTCTCCTCTGTCTAACCAGAATATCAGCTCCAAAAGGCACCAGCAACCTGTTCCCAGGTGTGTTCCCAGGTGTGTCCAGAACCTGGCATGTGATTGGTCTTAACAAGTGCTTACAAAGGAATCTGAACCTAGTGGCTCAGCCAGGCGAGGAGTGGCAGCTCACTTCCAAGGCCCTAAGATACTAAGGCCCAGGGCTTACACAGGGGAGTTGGGTTTCCTGGTGAAGGAGTGGATGCCAGCCGCCCACCACCCCTGCCCTGCCACTTTCCCATGCTTTTTGTCTCTAGTTCGTACCTGCTTCTTATTTCCTGCTTTTCTCTCTGCAAACTTTTTAATCAAACCTGCTGTCTTCATCAGTTCGGTTTTAGGATGTCTTTCACATAGATTAGAATATGTTGATACTTTATTCGGAGTTTAAAAAGCTGAGGAAGAATCAAAACAAAAATACTAGGCAGATAGAGACAGCCCCTCCTTCTTCCTAAGGGCCCTGGAAGACAGCTAGTGTCTTCAGCAGACACACATGGCCCTGCCAGCCCTGGAACAGACTCGCACAGGGCACAGGTACCCATCCCCTTGAAATGAGGTGGACGGAGATCCAACCTGGTGTCAGAATAACTGACTTTCCCAGAGGGGATGGAAAAGGGGGACCCATGGGTGCGACAATGGGTTACCAATTTCTGGGCCCTCTTCTTGCCCTTTTGCACTGATGAGTCTGTGTCCTCATCTTCCTCTTCTTCCTCCTTCTCCTCCTCCTCCTCCCCCCTTCATGTGGCATTAGGGGACCCTCACAGCCAGGAATTCTAGTTAGGGGCTGTGTCAACCTGCTAGTAGCCAAGGGGCCATCCTCACCTTCGCTGGCTCCTTACTTTCACTTTCAAATAAATTTTGCCTCTGCTCCCACTTTTCCTGACTTATGACTCTTCATTTCGTAGAGAAAAGAAAGGACCCAAGATCCCTGTACAATGTCAAAGCGACCAGATCCTAACCTGGCTTCCAGTACAGGAGACAGTCTCCTTGCTAATTGTCAATTTGGGGGGACTGGGATAATGTAGCTGGGGGGTGAAGTCACGTGATTGAATGGGAAACAATAAAAGCCCTGACAGTTATAAAAAATGAAACCTGAATTAGAGATTATTTTTTTCCCTTGGGCTATTTATGAGCCTAGTAGGATAGTTACTAATTAGATCAATGTAGCCTAAACAATCTTGTGAAAAGATACAGCCCGTTAATGTAATTCCTTTGTTAAATATTGCTCAAATCACAAATCACGTAGAAATGGTTGTTCAAGGGAAGTGAGCTGATATTTGCTGCTTTGCCAGTTTTCTGTTGTTCATATTTGTGTTTGTCTGTGGTATTATGAACTTCATGAGATTGCCCTTCCACAATGTAAGATTCTTAATTGAATGGAAATTATTGCTGAAATTCCTTGATAAATAGAATGAGTATTTCTACACAAATTAGAAATGCCAACTTGTTCATAACTTCCCCAAGATTTCGTTACAAAATCATCACAGTTTTGATCACTGTCATACATAATAAAAACACATCCCACTCTGGAAAGAAAAGCGTTCTTCACGCAAGTTCAGGATTGACAGGGGAGTGCACTTGCGAGCCAGTGCTGTGACTTGAGCTATGGCCTCCAGCCGAGTTTCTACTTTGCTTTTCAGATAGGGTCTCACACTTACGCCCTGACCAGCATCTGACTTCAACCCTCCAACCTCTGCCTCCCAAGTAGCTGGGATTACAGACTTGTGCTACCACTACTGGTCCTTTTGCTGGCGGTGCTGAGGATTGAACTCAGGGCCTACCTGATTGTTAGGCAAGTGTTCTACAACTTGAGCCACACTTGAGCCCTGCATTTTAGCAAGTTTAGCTGAGAGGAAGAAAGGAAATAATTAAGCAGTTTAGATGTTAAGTGTTGTATAAGAGCTTCCTTGAAGTAGGAAGTATCACTATCTATTCTATCTATCCTATCTCGGTATCTAGGTATCTATCTATGTATCTATCTATCTATCTATCCATCTATCTATCTAATCTATCTACTATCTATCTTATCTATCATTATATTATAATATTTAATTTTTAAATTTTTAAGTTTTTGCTGGGTCTGCGCTTGAACTTTGGGCCTGGGGGCACTGTCCCTGACCTTTTATGCTCAAGGCTAGCCTTTACCACTGGAGTCTCAGCTTACTTCCAGCTTTTTTGTGTGTGATTAGTGAAGATAAGAGACTCGTGGACTTTCCTGGCCTGGCTGACTTCAAACTGCGATCTTCAGATCTCAGCCTCGGAGTAGCTAAGATTACAGGTGTGAGCCACCAGCACCCAGCTTGCCTATTATATTTTTACCAGAGTTTATGGTTTCACCTCATAGTCCTGGCACATCACAGAAAACGCTTTCATCACATTTTAAAGCATTTCTAAAAGCTTCAGATCAGCTCCACCACATTCAGAGGGATGGAAGTTTCAGACGTCTCTGAGCAGAGCCTTATGTTTGGAAACAGGTCGCTTTGCATCTGCAGTTCAGACCTTCTCCACCTGACCTTCCAAACTTGGCCCGTATCAGCCTCTCACTCATCAGCCCGGTGTTATGACAAGTAACACGCCCGAGTGGGATGCTTGTATTCTCTGTCTCTGTGCCCAGGCTGGGAGGCCGGGCTGGTGACGGAGGCAATCAATCTCAAGGCTCCTTCTAGATGTCCCCAGTGCCTTGTCCTCCCTGCAGGCAGGGTCACAGACTGTCCTTTGTAATGTTTATGTTTGCAACTGTAGAGTTTATCCTTGGGCAGAAAGCATGAATGATATTTGTCTTAAATAACTTCAGAATGGGAGCAGACAGAGTAGGGACAAGAGGAAACCATCAGCCTTTCTTTTTTGGCCTCCATGCTGGTGATTGAACTCATGGCCTACAACATACCAAGTGTTGGATGACCCTCAGCCCTGTGCTGACTTTTCAACTTTGGCAGCTGTGATGGATGGGAAAGGATGTGGACTGAGTCACCCCCGCTGAATGCCAGCCCAGACCTTCTTCCACTTAGAGCCCAGCAATGTCCTGGGTCACCACGACACCCAGCACCGTGACATCACATTCAGCGGTGGTGTCTGTCACGGGCAAGCTGTGACCTGCTTTCTCCATCTGCAGACTTGATAATCCAGACTCGCAGGGACCGCGGGAGAGTCCAAAGGGCCATGGAAACACGAGGCTGGCACTTAGTAGGTCAGCAAAATGAATCTTGGAGAGTTGGTACCTGGAGCCCAGCAGCTGCCCCCATGCCCAGAAGGTGTTTGTGTGTGTTACTGTTCTGTCTCCTGTGGGGTCCTGGAGGAGGGGGGTCCGCACAGCTTGGGAGGGGGAGGGCCCCCCAGAGCTGCAGCCCCACAGAGGAAGCACATTTTCTGCTTTTGGCAAATGAATCTGGACTGCAGTTTCTATGGTTGTTAGCAGAGATCGTTCCAGAAGGTTGAGTACCTTCCAGAGGAAGAAGGCCATGTACTTATTATCTCTTTCCTCAAGTGCCATTAAAGACTTGGGGGAAAACAAAACAAAACATCATAGGATGTGGCTGAAATGCAGACCCTCCCCCACCAACCCAGAAGCTTCTCTCCATGCAGCTGGAGCTGCTCCCTGACCCTCCCCAGGGGTTCAGCACACTTGGACCCCACTGGTCCACAGGGTGGCGAGAACCTTCACCTTCCTGACTTCTTACAGCTCCCCTCTGGACCACCCTGAGGGACTCAGCCGCAGGTGCCCAGGGATGGGAAGGCGGGGGAAATACCGAGCAAGGCCCTGGCAAGGCTTGCTGGGAAGCTAAAGAGATCATTTTCCATTTCTCACTTCTTCAGCATGTGAAAACCATGGGCCTGCCTGGCCTAGTTACCGCGTTCTGTCTCCGAAGTGTTCTGGGTGCTGCTCAGCCTCTGCCTTGTGAGCGCTGTGTGAAGATCTCATCCTGTGTGACCCGTCCATCCCTGGGGCTAGGGGAGGTGGCGGGAGGGAGGTGGCAGGAGGTAATGGAGACTAACAGTCCCAGCCCCAGCGAGCACTCCTTGGATTATCAAGGCCACTATTTCAATACTGCCTTTAAAGATGCAAAAATAAAACCCCAGGACTTCCGCTATTATTGTCTGCCTACCTTCTATTTTTGTGACCAACGATTACACTGTGAGGGAAAATGAGCTGCAGAGAAGGGAGCTTATTTAAGTTCTTCCCCCAGATAAAGATGTGTATGCATTTTCTAATTCAAAAAGCACCTGCTCCTCGAATTCCACGAAGGGTATAAAGAATGAAAGAAAAAGAGCTTGGTGCCGGCGACTCAGGCTTATAACTGCAGATACTTGGGAAGCAGAGATTGAGAGGTTCAATGCAGGGGGAAAGTCCTTAAGATCTCACCTAAACCAATAAAGAGCTGGATATAGTGGTTCATGCCTGGAATAGCAGTTGAGCAGGAACCTAAGGTTGGGAGCTCTGCAGTTCCAGAAAAACTTGACCATGAACGTTCATCCCATCTCCACAGCAAAAGCAGGCTGTGGTGGTATGTACTTGTTATCCAAGCTAGGGTGGGGAACATAAAAGGAGGATTAAGGTCCAAGCTGACCCCTGTAAAAACTGAGACTGTCTTTCAAAAATAACCAGAGCAAAAAATGGCTGGGTGTGGGGCTCACGTGGTGGAGCTCCAGCTGAACAAGCTCAAAGCCCTGAGTTCAAACCCCAATACCACCAAACAATAAAAACAATGAAATAGCACAGGACAGCTTTGAGATCTGGAGTTCCTGGCGTTCAGAGCATAAGTAGTACTTTAGGCTCAACGCTGAATTCCTGCATTTAAGAAAAGAAACTGGATTGATTCCAGAATGCAGCTTCTCCAATGGCCGGGACTGGCCCCAAAAAGCAAGTTTCATTTACAACAGAATTGATCCAAGGCTACCATTTGGTTTGAGGTTTCCTAAAATTCCCAGTTGATGCTAATAAAGACCGTACCTTCTGAAGGAATCAGGCTCAACATTCTAGAGATCAAAGAAGAAGACAAGCAAACAAAACAGGTGTGTGCAGAAGGGATAAAACAATCTCAACCTGAAACCACACTGGCCACAGGCATCTCAGAACATATCTGAATATGCCTACAAGACCTGTTGAACTTTCTGTGGCTACCGTTAAAAAAAAACAAACCAATATATACAAAGCTTGAATATTGCTAAGAATAGATTTTAAGTATTCTCACCCTAAAAAATAAACATGCAAGGAAATGCATATACTCAATGCTTCTGTACCCATTCCATATTGCATATGTATTTTAAATTCCATGATGTATTATGCTGTAAAGTTTTTCCCTGTCAATTAAAGAAAAAATGAAAGTGACTCTTTCTCACAATGGAACACAACAATTTATTGTCTCAAAATTTTGGCCAGTGCCTCTCAAAGTGTGAGAAACTTGTGCTGGTGACTCATACCTCTAATCTTAAATACTTGGGAGGTTGAGGTTTGAGCTTTGAGGCCAGCCCAGGAAGGCAATCTGTGAATCTCTTATCTCCAGTTAACCAGCAAAAACCCATAAGTGGTGGTATGGCTCAAGTAGTAGACTGTCGACTTGAGTAAACAAAAAACCTGAGTGAGCTCAAAGCCCTTGAGAAGCCCTCAGTTCAAGCCCTGTGATCAGCACACACAAATGCGCGTGTGCACCCCCATATCCACACCCTGGACCCCATCTTGTTGGTCCTGATAGAACCTTCAAGAATGAGGAGATGGCTGGGTGTTGGCTCACGCCGTAATCCTAGTTACTCAGGAGGCTGAGATCTGAGGGTGGAGGTTTAAAGCCAGACTGGGTAGCAAAATCCACGAAACTCTTAAATCTAACCACCACAATGCCAGAAGTGGAGCTGAGGTTAAAGGCTAAGACACCAACCTTGAGTGAAAAGGCTAAGGATCAGCACCCCGGTCCTGAGTTCAAGCCTGGTGGGGTGAGGAAGAGGCTTTGGAGAGGCTTCACAGCGGGCCTGGTCAGCAGCGCGGTCCCGGGACACAGTGCGGCGCTGGCGCCACCCAGTGGGCAAAGCGGGAACCTCAGCGCCCTCCGGCCACTGCACAGCAGGCCTCCACGACTCTTCAGGCGCACTGCCTGCAACCCAGCTCACTTCGTTCAAGATGGATGACGAACCCTTCTCTGCAGGGAAAGACCTGTCTTCCAGCAATAGTGCTGATGTTGACATCTAGCGTGCCAGTGGCATTTTAAAGCTCCCATGTTCTGGGCCAGTGGACTGTCAGCCCTGGCAGAATCAGAGAGGCCTACAGGACGATTTCCATATGGTATCTTGCAGTCCTGGGGTCTGCACTACTTACAGGCATTGCATTATGCACTGAGCCTCCCTCGTCCTTTATCCTGCAGTTCCTGAGACCTGAGCGAATCGAAAGCTACCTATGCACTCCTGTCTGCTGCCGGAGTAGCTGTCCTGTGCCACTCCCGGCCCTTTTCTGCCCACCTTCCAAAAGGGGAAGAGGTATTTTCTGCTGCTAACTGAGCAGAGGATGGAAAGCAGGCATGGGAGAAGGGGAGGTGTGTGTCTCCCATCTTTGACTGAGGATGCTGCTTTAACCCCTTAGGTGTTAGAACACCTACTCTGTGTCCCTGTGTCCCAGACGAGGTGCTGAGGGCTGCCTTAGGGGTGAGGGGAACAGGACAGTGGTTTCTTGGTGACCAGAGCACAGCAGGTCTGCATCTCCATCCAGCCTGAGGATGATCTAAAAGTGCCCACACCTGCCTGCAGGGCTGTGGGAGCCTCTTGGAACATGTGTTAGCTTTCAATCAAAACGACAAAAGAGCCAGGTGCTGGTGGCTCTCACCTACAATCCTAGCTACTCAAGAAGTTGAGGTCTGAGGATTGTGGTTCAAAGCCAGCTCAGGCATGAAATACTCTAATTAAGAACCAAAAAAGCCCAAAGTGGAGTGGAGCTGTGGCTCAAGTGGTAGATACTAGAGCCTTGAGGGGAAATAGGTCAGGGACAGCACCCAGGCCATGAGTTCAAGCCCAGGACTACCCCCTACAAGGACAAAAGGACACTGGATTATTTGGCTTGTAACGTCAGTCCGCCCTGAGTGGTCCTAAGGTTGAGGTCTATGTCAAAGTGAAAAAGAGCATAAGCACGTGGCAGGGAAGGCTCCCTTCACAGTGCTCTAAGACAAAGAAGGAGGAGAGGGCTCACTGGGAGTCTTCATATCTACTTCAAGCATCCCCAGCTCGGTGACTTAACCTCCTGCTGAGGCCCACAAGTGGGAGACCAAGCCTCCAATACCTGGGCCTTTGAAGAACAGTTACTCGAACAATAGCAGAGCGCCATTCATAGAAATTCAGGCACCCAGCCAGGTGTGGTGGCATCCACCTATAATCCCAGCACGAAAGAGGTCAGGCAGGAGGATCTTGAGCTGAAGGCCAGCCAGGACAACCTATTGAGACCTTGTTTAGCAACAAAACAAAAGATCCCGTTACTAGGAATACACAAGAAATCCATTTCTGCTTATCTCCATTTTTTTGGCTTCTCAGGTGTTAACTTAACTGAAGGCTGCACAAATGTCACCTTATGCCTTCACCCCTAAGGCAAAAAGGCCCTAGCATCTACCTCCTCTGCTCTAGCATTGCTCGGGGCAGAGAGAAAAGTAGACTCCAGGAGGCGCTGCGGAGTTAAGTTCTTGGAGCAGCCAATCCCATCCTGGGCAATATCATCCTAGCAGCGCTGGCTCTCCTCTGAGGACCCTGCACAGGCCCTCAGCTTGTTCCAGAAAAATGACGTGTATAGTCATGCAACATTTTGCACATGATTTTAAAAGTGCCCACTGGGCCCCAGAAGACTGTCACGAAGCATTCTGGTGTGGTTCTCAAGCCTATTTCCAGCCACCAAATGTCACCACCTCTCCCAGGGCTGGACTGGACTCTGCTGGACTCTCCGTGTGAAGAAGGAGCTGCATTTCTCCATAGGCAAAGAAGGAATGCATTTTTTAAATGTGCTTCCTCTGCAGCAGTCCTGTGCTCTTCCCGTTCACCCGTGAGGTGGTGCTGTTCATCTGCAGTTCTCCAAGCACAGAGACAACAGGCTCATTCCTCCATCTCCATGAACCACCGCACTCCCCTGGTGTGGAAAGGCATTGCTTGCTGCTTTGCTCTGGGACTCCCTTCCTGTTTAGGGGAAAGCCCTGAAATGCCAGGCCTCCCACATCCTTTCTCTCCAAGGTCTGCAGCTTCCTAACTTGACGCTGCCAGGTGGGGGGTCTCTGACCCATGAAAGGAGAGAACTTATTTTCAACCATGGCAGCCCAGCCAAGACACTATTGGGGGCGGGGGGAGGGGGCAGCTTTCTGTGTCTAAGGCCCCCGTGTGAGCAGTGGATTCTGACTTGCTTCCTGCCTTGGGTTCTCTCGCAGTGACATGCCGGTGGCTTGGCCTGGCGTGCACCTGTCCTGTGTTCTTAGTGGCCTGTGTGCTTCGGCGCTGAGTTCCCTAGCCTCCCCTGAGCCTCAGGGCCAGGGCATAACCAACGCTGGGAATGAGCTTGGGCCAGAGTCAGACGATAAGATGGCTTTGTCACAGCCCCACGCGAGGGTCCATGCCCTCCCCCTGGGCCCACATGGACCTGTGAATGACAGGACAGCTATTGGGGGGTGGGGGATCCCCCTGGTGCCTGGCATGGGTGGGGAGGGGGGAGTTGGGGGAAGGACTCTGCCTGGAATGCAGTTTCCCACAGCTTCTGCTCACATGGCTCCCTGCTGTCGGAAAGCCCACCCTGCTTTCTCACCACTCAGTCCTAGGCTCTGCTCCCCGGACAGGGTTCCTCGCCGTGGTGTTGGAAGCTGGCCCAGGGCTGCGGGTCACTTTGTGGGTGACTCACAGTCCGGCACACACCAGGAGGCCAATGCCCCTGTGTCCTCCTCGCCTTCCCCTCTCCAGCTTGATGGAAACCTGCTGC